>NC_053024.1:725926362-725988734 GCF_003073215.2 Triticum urartu | reverse complement strand
CTCTTTTCTTTCTTTTTTTATTCTTTGTCCGGAGTCTCATCCCGACTTATGGGGGAATCATAGTCTCCATCATCCTTTCCTCACATGGGACAATGCTATAATAATGATCATCACACTTTTATTTACTTACAACTCAAGAATTACAGCTCGATACTTAGAACAAAATATGACTCTATGTGAATGCCTCCGGCGGTGTACCGGGATATGCAATGAATCAAGAGTGACATGTATGAAAGAATTATGAAGGTGGCTTTGCCATGAATACGATGTCAACTACATGATCATGCAAAGCAATATGACAATGATGAAGCATGTCATAATAAATGGAACGGTGGTAAGTTGCACGGCAATATATCTCGGAATGGCTATGGAAATGCCATAATAGGTAGGTATGGTGGCTGTTTTGAGGAAGGTATATCGTGGGTGTATGATACCGGCGAAATGTGCGCAGTATTAGAGAGGCTAGCAATGGTGGAAGTGAAAGTGCGTTATATCGACTAGAGGGGGGGTGAATAGGCGATTTTTATGAAAGTCTTCAAAACGTGAGAGTTATGAAGACAAACAGTGAAGATTATGCCTATTACTAAGCAGCGGAAGTTAGATTACACTAGGGCAGCTATGGTCATGTATTCAATTGAGTGAAAGCACAATGACAAACAGCTTCAGTGTAATAAGGATCAGGTAGGAAGAAGTTATGAAGCCAAACAGATCATACATTCATGTTGTGAAGATAAAAGATAAAGCAAGCATGCAATGGCTTCACAATGAATAACAGTAAGTCAAATGAAGTGAAGATGAAACCAGTGACACGTTGAAGACAATGATTTGTTGGACCAGTTCCAGTTGCTGTGACAACTGTACGTCTGGTTGGAGCGGCTAGGTATTTAAACCAAAGGACACACAGTCCCGGACACCCAGTCAAGGACACTTAGTCCAAGACACCCAGTCCTCACCATATTCTCCTTGAACTAAGGTCACACAGACCTCGTCCAATCACTCGTGGTAAGTATTCGGGCGACTTCCAAACCTTCACAGACTTCGTTCACTGGCAATCCACAATTTCTCTTGGATGCTCTGAACGCGACGCCTAACCGTCTGGAGGATGCACAGTCCTCAAGTGTAATAAGTCTTCAGATCACTCAGACACGAAGACTTAAGTGATGCCCAATTTACTCTGGCTCTGGGTGGTTAGGGCTTTTTTCCTCGCTAGGAATTTTTCTCAAAGGCTTCGAGGTGGGTTGCTCTCAAACGACAAAAGCCATGCACTGAAATCTGAGCAGCCAACCGTTTATGGTTGTGGGGGTGGGCTATTTATAGCCACTTGGCAACCCGACCTGATTTGTCTGAAATGACCCTGGGTCACCAAGGAACTGACACATGTACCAACGGTCGAATTTTGAACTCACACGGCAACTTTACTTGGGCTACAAGTAAAGCTGACTTGTCTGACTCTGGACAAGATTTGCTCTCATAGTCTTCGCTCGAAGACATAGGATTTGAATTAGGCATCACTTCAATCATTCTGACTGGTTCTCTTGGACCCCACTTAACAGTACGGTGGTTCCTATGACACAACATGAATGAAATAAAACTACGAAGGATCTAAGTCTTCGAGTTCCATAAGCTTCAAAGGGAGTCTTCTCATGTCATTGTCTTCAATATGAATATCTTCATAAACCACCATTGTCTTCAATGTCTTCGTACATTTTTAGCGGTCATCTCTGGTAGTGAAACCGAATCAATGAGGGACTTCTACCTGTGTTTTCCTGCAATTCTCACAAACACATTAGTCCCTCAACTAGGTTTGCCGTCAATACTCCAAAACCAACTAGAGGTGGCGCTAGATGCACTTACAATCTCCCCCTTTTTGGTGATTGATGACAAACTAGTTGAAGTTTTCAACGGGGAACATAATTTGTGAAATTGTAAAGGAATTGTCTTCATAAGTTGCAAGGGCTCCCCCTGAAGATGTGCATATAAGTAATTTGCTTCTTGAATGCAAATGCACATGGCAGGTTGTACTTGTGGAGATCCACTTCAACTTATGATGGCAATCCACCATGCATGTGAAAGTATATGAAGATAATGACATGCATAATGGACGTCTGCAGAATGAGATGAGTTCGGAATTTATCGTCGCAGATGCGGAATTTATCTTCGCAAAACGGAGTGACAAACAGGTAGCAGACGACCATCAAAGCTAAGTGTTACAACTCAATGAAGCAAATGTAGCAAAAACGGGAGTTGTAAGCACGAAGCAAAATGTAGCAAAATATGAAGGCACCCGCCCATAGTGACCCGCTTGAAGACTATAAACATCATATGCTTCTCCCCCTTTTGTCAGTGATGAACAAAAAGGTTTGAAGACATAGAGGTTTCTACGCGTTCCCAGGCGCAGCAGGGTCAGTGGAGTTGTTTGGTGGCGGTGCAGACGAGCTTGGTGCAGATTCGATGCGTGTTGAAGCAGGTGGAGATGATGTCGCATCGTCTTCTTCTTCAATAATCTGGGCAGACACGGTGGCAGCAGAAGAAGAGAACTCTGACTCTTCAAGTGATGGTGTGCTTCGCATCACAGCTTTTCTTGGAGGCGTGGAGTCAAATTTGAATCTCTCTTTGAAGCCATCCTCATGCAGGTCAGCTTCAGTGCACATCATGGTGAGGCCTTTCCAAGTGCGGCGACAGGTCTCGTGTGCGACAAATGCATTCTTGGTTGCCAGATTTCTGATGCGATTGACGTCTTGCATGATGCTTCTCATCTGCCTTTTGAGTCAGTCGTGATGCCTGTCTTGCTTTTGGTGAAGAGCCACAAGAAGCTCCCGGTCATTGAGTGCACGAGCGCGCTTCTTGGGTCTCTTTGCAGCTATACTGTTAGTGGCTTCAGTTGATGAAGGGGCACGTGTGGTGCCAGCCATTGGATACACTCGGGAGAGAGCTTCAACACCTTCAATATTTTGAGTGAAGCTCTGGTGTTCTGCATTCTGAAGACTTAATGGTTGCTTGGCAGGCTCTGGATATATTGCTTCAGCAGATGTGTCCACATCTGGCAAAAATATCCTATGGTTGCGGGCTGAGGGTTGATAGGAGATTGCAGATTGAAGCTTGATCAGCCTCATAACCCAAGGAGCATAGAACTTCAATCCAAACAATTTTGAGGCAGACGCTGCAAGTTGACGGATGAAGAGATCCTGTGCGTTGAAGCATTTGCCATGAAGAATGCAGAAGATGAGAGTCTTCATTGCACCTTCAATCGTTGCATATCGAGAGTGTCCCTTTACGGGCCAGAGAGTCCGCCTTATGATGTGATATATTGTTCTAGGCAGGTACTCTAAGTCTTCAACGAAGAACCTAGTTGGATAGGGTGCATTAGGAGGCAACGGCTTCATCATTGAGAGCATCTGACTCATATCTGGCTCAGGACGCTGAAATATGCTCTCAATTGCTTCAGCATGGAGTTGGCAGCCTTCTTCAAAGAATTCGCCAGGAGTGGGAAGGCCGGTAAGCTCAATTATGTCGAAAGCATTGGCTTCATGATGGACATTGCCGGTCATCCACTCCAGGACCCATGTCTTCGGATCTCTGTGATAGCCTTTGATATGCAGGGTGGCATAGAACTGGAGCAGAAGCTCTTCGTTCCAGTGCTCTTCATCGGTGATAAACGGCAGCAGACCCACTTGCTTGAAGCAATCCAATGCTTCTTCCAGACCAGGCAGACCAGCAACAGCTTCAACCTCAAGGCGCTTGTGAGGAAAGATGCGGCCTTGGTTGTATAGGATGCATGAATAATAGCTGCGCTGTTGATAGCTCCAGAACCTATCTGATACAATCCGTTCCCTTGAATAAGGGTTCTTGGAGCTGTCGAAGAACGTGTTGTCTGTCCTGAAGCCGTTGATGTTGAAGGAGCCAGGAGCTGATGCAGAACCTGGGAACCTTGGCAGTTGTGGGATCGGCTTCTGGACCTGGGGCCTGTGCGCAATATGATAGTTGAATTGGGGACCCGCAGCAGACTCAGGCACAGAAGGTTCAGGAGCAGTAGCTTCAGTGTCTTCTGAAGCTGTTGTTGGGGAGGGCTCCACATTTGCTTCGGCATTGTTTGTGGTAGCCTCAACATTTGCTGCCTCCACACGTGTAGTGGGAGGGACGAACTCAGGCACGTTCTCCTGGAGAACTGCTTCTTGTTGGTGCGGGGGAGTTGGAGCTTGTGGTATTTCTGCATGCTCTTCGGCTGATGCAGCCGGAATGTCGTCAGCAGCCTGAGCCCTTGGCCCTTTGCGAAGCCTACGGAATGTAGGCGACGCCGGTGGAGTTGCAGTAGTCTGGGGCTCATTATCTTCCTCCTGTGGGCGATCTGCCCACGATGCATCTTGTGTGATTGGCGTCAATGGACGACCAATGCTGATCAGTTCGCTTGTCTCAAGCTGAGGAAGGGCTGCATCACCTTGTACATTGTCTTGGAGACCAATGTCTTCAGCAGCGTTGTGGTCGGCTGCTAGAATGTCTTCAGCGTGCGGAGCCTCTGTGAAGGCAGGCTCATGCACAGTCAACTGACGATCTGCGTCAGGATAGCGGACGGAGAGGGGTTCAACTATCAAGGGCTCTGTGGGAGCAGCCCGAGATTTCTTGGTCTTGCGCTTCTTGATGGTGGGTTCAGAAGGAGAGGCTTCAGAGTGTTTCCTCTTCTTAGCTTCAGCCTCTGCAGTCTGTGCCTTCTTGAGCTGTGAGGCGGTTGATCGACTCTTTGGCTTCGAGCCAGTCGTTGCAGTGGGGAAGACAATCGGAGCAGTTTCTGACCTTGGCGCCTCTGGTTCAGGCACAGCAGGCTTCTTTTTCTTCTTCGCGGCCATCCTGGGGTCAATGCCGAGACGCCCAAGTGCCTTGCGCTTCTCGGCCTCATTGTAGGCCTGCACGCAGCGATCAGCCAGAGTCTTCATGCGCTCTCGCGAGCCTTGAGCTTCGGCACACGTCTTCAGAAAGTTCTCTTTCATCTCGTGCAACATGATCTTGAAGTTTTTCACTTCTTGCACGCTGAGCTTGGCCACGTGCTTCTTGAACTGAGCCTTTTCATAATCAATTTTCTGCTTCAGTTCTACAATGCGTTGGGCTATTGCAAGTTCTGAAGCAATTGCGCCTTGAAAGGCAACGCTGAGGCCTATGGGCAGCTGTAGATCGTCGAAGCTGATGTCCGGTGAGGCAAACCATTCATCGATGAAGTTGTGGATGATGGCGACATCAAACAGAGGCAGATTGTTGAAGATTTCAGCCTCCTCCTTGCTCTTGATGAGCTGCTCAAGAGCATCATCTCCAAGATCTTCATCGCTTGAGAGATCAATGGTTTCGCACCGCAGAATGGCAGTGGCTGTGAGCTCTTTGCCTGTGTGTGGCTGAGGCTTCTTGGCTTCTTGGGGCTTGGAGACTCGTGATAAGTCTTCAGACTGCACACTGGCTTCAGGAGGTGCAGTTGCCAATGGCTTCGCTCTTGAGATTTTGGGAGAAGCGGCTGGCTTTGAAGCTTTTGGCTTCTTCTGCTTTGGCTTCGGCGCAGCAGGGGCGTCATCAGACTCAGTATCTGCTGGAGGGTCATTCACAGCAGTCCCTTGGACTAGGATGCGGGTGATGAGACCTGCAAGATTGGCATACGGCCCGATGATATTGGGATCGGCGTCGCGTGTGCCATCTGCCCTTCGTGAGGAGGGACCAGGGTTGAAGTCAAGCCCAAATTTCTTCTTGTTTTGCTTTGTAGAGTTCTGAGCAAATTGGAAGTTGCGCTTGAATAGATTGTCATCGCGACACCAGAGAAGTGATGACGGATGTGCTTCAGCTAGCTGTGGTCCTCTCACCATGCATGGATAGAAGCCTTGAGCAATGGCTTCGTCTCTGGACCTGGGTACGAGATTTTTGTATAATACGTCTCCCCATGGTCTCTTGATGGCGCACTTCTCCGCATACTCCTGAGTGACAAAGCGGTATTGAAACCATTGCTCTGCCCAATATCTTCGAATCCATTGGATTCGTGTCTTGCGCTGACCATAGCTTTCTTCAGGATCAGTTTTGTACATCTCTGCCAATTCATCAGGCAGATCTTTGGACGTTCCACCACGTCGCTGTCTGCCTCCCTTCCTTGCTGCTGTTTCTGAAGCCATGAATCTTAACTTGGAAGGCTTCAAGATGTTCAAAGGCTTCAAAGGCTTCCTTTTGCTTGACCAACAAGAACTGGCTTCAGGAGAGTTGATGTGATGCTGCAAGTACTCTGCAAATGAATGCAGACTATGAGAACCAAAGGATTCTCCCACGGACATGTACTTGTGACAGCATTAAGGTGCGAGGGAAGGGGAAGAGGTCATATGCATTCTCAGAAGGTTTTGAAGATAAATTGGTTTAGAAGACAGTGACCTCATTGTGCGAAGACATTCACTTATAGATAAGAAGTTGGTTCCAGATTTGTACGAACCCATTGGTCAGTACAAGTGAGGAATCTAACTACTTTATGAAGCACAAGTGAATATACTAGGCATGTTATGAGATGCAGCGAGAGATCTATCTGGTGTGAAGAGAAACTTCTTATGGTAGAAAGTGACAGAAGCAAGTGATCAAAAGAGGCTGTAAAAAGAAGTTTTATTTACCCCACTGGAACTGCTAGACGGAAGGAAGTTGATGCCGAGCAGTTCAGTCCTCCGTGCCCTAACTTGGCGACGGAAAACACCTACGGCGACAGCGGAGAGGACGATAACCGCGGTCGGCGTGAGGACAGCGTTGGAGAGGTTGCGGCAGCAAAGCGCTTCGTCTCCGGCGTCGTCGAGTGCTAGCGGTGGCGCTAGGGTTCGTGCGTGGATGGAAGAAGGAGATAATGACCGCGGTAAGTGTGAATTTATAGACTCAGAGGCGGCACTGTGCTATTACGCAGGTGCCCCAGGCGGTTCGCATTTGAGGCACGCGTGGCCAGTTAGAGGAAGATTGGGGTTTGTTCCACGTCCCACGCACGCCTAAATTGTCGGGCAGTCGTTCCTGCTTCTCCCGATCTTATGTGGAGGAATGAGCATTAAAAACGGACTTTTATGGTTGTCTCTATGTCTTCGGCTGACAAGGACACAATGAAGACATTCGACAGTTTCAACATAATGCATATGACTTGGAGAGATAGAGTTTGAGATAGAAAGCATAGAGAGGTTAGGGTCCGATCACATTCACTTAGTTCAAAAGATTCAATCAAGACGACATAGCTATAAGTGAATGCTGTAGAGGACAGAACATCAGTACATATATATATATATATATATATATATATATATCTATTTAATCAATGCAGTGAAGATAATCATGAAGACATATTGAGATTGAAGCCAAACCAAATGTGAAGACATTGCGAGGTAACGCCATGAGTGAAACACTTCAGAATGGAACGTTTGGTGGTGGCGTTACCCACCGTATAGGAAGTATTAGACCCAGACACGGCGCACAATTATCGTGGCGCTCCGAAGTCAAATTCCACATTAATGTATTCACACTTAGAATGTATGTCTTCATTGATTGAAGATATACGTTACTTCGTGTGTTGCACATCTAAGTCATCAATATGCATAAGTGTTAGGAAGTGTGCCTGATCACAGGACATTTGAGGATTCCAGGATATTTAGCTCACACCGTAACTTGCAAAACCTCTTCTCATCCAAGGGCTTGGTGAAGATATCTGCCAATTGCTCTTCAGTGCTGACGTGTATGATATCAATGTCTTCCTTCACAACGTGATCTCTGAGAAAGTGATGGCGAATTTCAATGTGCTTTGTCTTCGAGTGCTGAACTGGGTTGTTGGCAATCTTGATGGCGCTTTCGTTGTCGCAGTAAAGTGGCACTTGCTTCAGATGAATGCCATAATCCTTGAGTGTTTGCTTCATCCACAGAAGCTGAGCGCAGCAAGATCCAGCAGCAATGTATTCAGATTCAGCAGTGGAGAGAGATACACAGTTCTGCTTCTTTGAAGACCAACATACAAGTGATCGTCCCAGAAAGTGACATGTGCCTGATGTAGACTTGTGATCAACTTTGTCACCAGCATAATCAGCATCCAAAAATCCAACCAAATCAAACTCTGAGCCCTTTGGATACCATAATCCTAGAGTTGGGGTGTGAGCCAAATATCTAAGAATTCGCTTCACAGCCAAGTCATGCGACTCCTTTGGTGCCGCTTGAAATCGAGCACACATGCAAACACTAAGCATGATATCTGGCCTAGATGCACATAAATAAAGCAAAGACTCAATCATGGAGCGGTATACCTTTTGATCTAACTCTTTACCATTGTCGTCAGGACCTAGATGATGTTTGGCTGGCATTGGTGTTGTGAAGCCTTTGCAATCTTGCATACCGAACTTCTTCAGACACTCTTTAAGATATTTCTCTTGAGATATGAAGATGCCGTTGCGTTGTTGCCGTATCTGAAGACCGAGGAAGAACTTCAGCTCCCCCATCATGGACATCTGATATTGCTCTTGCATCATATATCCAAACTCTTCACTATACTTCTGATTGGTGCAGCCGAAGATAATGTCATCCACATATATTTGGCACACAAACAGTTCACCATCATATGTCTTCGTGAAAAGAGTGGGATCCAGGGAACCAGGTATGAAGCCTTTGCTCTTCAGAAAGTACTTAAGTGTATCATACCAGGCCCTAGGGGCTTGTTTGAGGCCATACAGTGCCTTGTTGAGCTTGTATACCATATCAGGATGTTTTGGATTTTCAAAGCCAGGTGGTTGTGCAACATACACTTCTTCTTCAATCTTGCCATTGAGAAAGGCACTTTTCACATCCATTTGATATAGAAGTATGTTATGATGATTTGCATAGGCCAGCAGTATGAGTATGGCTTCAATCTAGCCACAGGAGCAAATGTTTCATCGAAGTCAATGCCCTCCACTTGAGTATATCCTTGAGCAACGAGACGAGCTTTGTTTCTGACAACTTGACCATGCTCATCTTGCTTGTTGCGGTATATCCATTTGGTGCCTATTATGTTGTGCTTTCGTGGATCAGGACGCTTAACCAGTTCCCATACATTATTCAGCTCGAACTGTTGAAGCTCTTCTTGCATAGCTTGAATCCATTCAGGTTCCATGAAGGCTTCTTCAACTTTCTTGGGTTCTGATATTGAGACGAATGCGAAATGCCCACAGAAGTTTGCTAGCTGAGTTGCCGTTGAACGAGTGAGTGGACCAGGTGCATTGATGCTGTCAAGTATTCTGTCAATCTGTACTTCATTTGCAACACGAGGATGTAAAGGGCGAAGACTTTGCTCTTGCTGATCTGTGTTGTCATTTGGAGGTATATCTTCAGGCTGAGCATTGTCTTCATGTGGATCAGGTGCTGAGATGATAAGTTCTTCTTCAGGATGAGCTTCAGGAGGTACAATCTCTCCAGTTCCCATAAGTTTGATTGATTCACTAGCTGGAACTTCATCTAGCACATTTGGCAATTGCTCCCTTTGTGATCCATTGGTTTCATCGAACCGCACATCCACAGTTTCAACCACTTTGTAGTGGAAGAGATTGAAGACTCTGTAGGAGTGCGAATCCTTTCCATATCCAAGCATGAATCCCTCATGTGCTTTTGGTGCAAACTTTGAGGTGTGGTGTGGGTCCTTGATCCAGCATTTTGCGCCAAATACTCTGAAGTAACTGACATTTGGCTTCTTGCCAGTTAGGAGTTCATAAGATGTCTTGTTCAGAAGCTTGTGAAGATAAACACGATTGATTGTATGGCATGCAGTATCAATGGCTTCAATCCAGAATTTTCTTGGAGTCTTGTATTCATCTAGCATTGTTCTGGCCATCTCAATGAGTGTTCTGTTCTTGCGTTCGACGACGCCATTCTGCTGTGGCGTGTATGGAGCTGAGAATTCATGTGTGATGCCCAAGGTATCCAGATATGTATAAAGGCCAGTGTTCTTGAATTCAGTGCCATTGTCACTTATGATGTGCTTTATCTTGGCGCCAAAATTGTTCATGGCTCGATTGGCGAAGCGTCTGAAGACATCCTGCACTTCAGTCTTGTAAAGGATTATGTGTACCCAAGTATATCTAGAGTAATCATCAACAATGACGAAGCCATAGAGGCAAGCAGAAGTAGTAAAAGTTGAGTAGTGAGTGGGACCGAAAAGATCCATGTGAAGCAGTTTGAAGGGTTGTGTAGTAGTCATGATTGTCTTCAAAGGATGTTTTGCCCTTGTCATTTCCCTGCTTCACAGGCACCGCATAAATGATCTTTCTTGAACTTGACGCCCTCGATTCCTATGACGTGCTTTTTCTTCGCAAGGGTGTGGAGGTTCCTCATGCCAGCATGCCCAAGCCTTCGATGCCAAAGCCAGCATTCTGAAGCTTTTGCAAGAAGACATACTGCGAGTTGTGGTCCTGCTGAGAAATCTACCACGTACAAATCACCTTTTCGATACCCTTCAAACACTAGAGATTTGTCAGATTCCATTAGCACCAGGCAACGGTATTTTCCAAACATTACAATCATATTCAAATCGCAAAGCATTGAGACAGACATTAAGTTGAAGCCAAGGGATTCAACAAGCATGAATTTATCCATGTGTTGATCCTTTGAGATTGCAACTCTACCTAGACCCAATACCTTACTTTTACCAGTGTCAGCAAATGTGATGTGACTCTTGTCGGATGGACGTAAAGTTGAGTCCATAAGAAGGCTTCTTCTGCCAGTCATGTGATTTGTACACCCACTGTCAATAATCCATTCTGAAGACTTTGAAGTCGCTGGTGTCGTACCCTACAGCGCAGTTAGGGGGATAGGCTTCACGAAGAGAGTTGTGAAGCATAAACATTTGACGAACCAGTGGGTTATGAAAACTTAGATCCAGATTAGGACTAATAGGGAGAGTAGCATGCGATTCAGGAGCAAAGTACATAATGATGCCATTCGGGCATTTTATCTTGCGCCCTGCAAGATTTTTAAGGTCCCCAGCAATAGCATCAGAAGATTTTGTTTTTCTACTGGAGACCTTTCCCTGCAAAAGAGAGTTAAGCTTTCTTAACAACCCACATCTTCAAGGGTGGCTTAGAAGCAATAAGTCTAAGTGCAGCATCTGAGAACTTTGGCTTTGGAGACCTAGCAAACAGTCCAGCAGGGGGACAATAATACTCATGGGAATAAGCAGGATAATTTTTGGCCATATGAACATGACGGTTCGACGAACCGCTCTCATATCCATATGCCTGAGTATGGTTTCCCTGCAAAACATTTGCGTTAGTGTGACTCGGGTGTGTCCTCTGTTTGTATGAAGCCATTTGACCGTATGAAGCCTTTGGTCTGAGGTTTGTCTTCTTCAAGTGAGGTGTCATGAAGACATTCACAGGAAGATTTTCCAGACACTTTTTCGGAACCCAGATCATCTTCATAGGAGGTCCATTCCTGCAGTTAGTACCGATGTACCTGGCAAACACTTCACCATTCTGATTCTTAAACAGTTTATAGTTTGCATCAAAGGATTCATCAATGATAATGGGGTTAGCACAAGTGAAGCCAGACAGATTGGATGGATCTGCTGAGGATTCCTTTGCAGCAACCCATGTGGTTTTGGGGTACTGCTCAGGTTTCCAGTAAGAGCCATCTGCATTAATTTTCCTCACGAACCCAACACCCTCTTTCCTAGGGTTTTGGTTCAGAATCTGCTTCTTAAGGACATAGTGTCTGATGCCTTTTCAGACTTTTGTACATTCCTGTTTCAAGCAATGTCTTCAACCTAGCATTCTCATCAGCAATAGCAGTGGTATCCTCTGGAGAGGGGTTAGTTACCACGTTAACAGTTGAAGATATTGCAACAGTAGTAGCAGTGGAACATTCACGCTCAATGCATTTTAGACATGGTGGTTCAAATCCTACCTGAGCGGGACTGATCTGTTCGGAGCGAAGTGACTCATTTTCCTTTTGAAGATCTTCATGATCCGCTCTCAACTTCTCAAGATCTTGCTTCTTTTGAAGATAATCATAGGAGAGCTTTTCATGAGTAGTTGAGAGAGTCTCAAGACGATCTTCAAGTTCCTGATACTTAATGTGAAGATTTTTTATGTCTTCAATTAAGGATTCAGAACGAGTCATTTCGGCACCCAATAGATCATCGCTTCTATCTAACAGTTTTTGAATATGTTCCATAGCTTTCTGTTGTTCAGTTGCAACTTTAGCAAGTGTTCTGTAGCTAGGTTTTGAATCACATTCAGAGTCATCGTCACTAGATGTTTCATAGCGAGTAGTGTGTGTGTTTACCTTGGCACCGCGTGCCATGAAGCAGTAGGTAGGAGTGGAGTCGTTCTTGTCATTTGCGTCGGTGTCGGTGATGCAGTCTGTCTTCAGTGTTGAAGATGGACTTGGCGATGTATGCTGTAGCCAGACTCGCAATGCCAGAATCAGACTCCTCCTCAGACTCCACCTCTGCCTCCTCAGATGCGGACTCCTCCTCTGAATCCATCTCCTTTCCAACAAACGCACGTGCCTTGCCAGATGAGCTCTTCTTGTGTGATGAAGACTTTGATGAAGACTTGGAAGAAGACTTTGAGTGTTTCTTCTTCTTCTTGTCGTCAGAATCATATTCCTTGCTCTTCTTCTTCCTTCTGTTCTCATTGTCCCACTGTGGACACTCAGAGATGAAGTGCCCAGTTTTCTTGCACTTGTGACATGTTTTCTTCTTGTAGTCATGAGCAGAAGCTTCATCATTCCTTGAGCTTGATCGTGAAGATTTTCTCAAGCCTTTCTTCTTGGTGAATTTTTGGAACTTCTTCACTAGCATTGCAAGTTCTCTTCCAATGTCTTTAGGATCATCAGAACTGCAGTCAGATTCTTCTTCAGATGAGGAGACAGCTTTTGCCTTCAAGGCTCGAGTTCGCCCATAGTTTGGACTGTAGATATCTCTTTTCTCAGAAAGCTGAAACTCATGTGTGTTGAGCCTCTCAAGTATGTCAGACGGATCGAGAGTCTTGAAATCAGGACGTTCTTGAATCATCAGGGTCAGGATGTCAAACGAACTATCAAGTGATCTCAGCAGCGTCTTGACGATTTCATGTTTGGTGATCTCAGTGGCGCCGAGGGCTTGAAGCTCGTTTGTGATGTCAGTAAGTCTGTCAAATGTGTGCTGGACATTCTCATTGTCATTTCGCTTGAAGCGGTGGAAGAGATTGCGAAGGACACTGATTCTTTGATCTCTCTGGGTTGAGATGCCTTCATTAACTTTGGAGAGCCAGTCCCAGACCAGTTTGGATGTCTTCAAGGCACTCACACGGCCATACTGTCCTTTGGTCAGATGACCACAGATGATATTCTTAGCAGTAGAGTCCAGTTGAACGAATTTCTTGACATCAGCAGCAGTGACACCTTCTCCAGCCTTGGGAACGCCGTTCTCGACGACATACCATAGGTCGACATCAATGGCTTCAAGATGCATGCGCATCTTATTCTTCTAGTAGGGATATTCAGTTCCATCGAAGACGGGGCAAGCAGCGGAGACTTTGATTATCCCTGCAGTCGACATAGCTAAAACTCCAGGTGGTTAAACTGAATCACACAGAACAAGGGAGCACCTTGCTCTGATACCAATTGAAAGTGCGTTATATCGACTAGAGGGGGGGGTGAATAGGCGATTTTTATGAAAGTCTTCAAAACGTGAGAGTTATGAAGACAAACAGTGAAGATTATGCCTATTACTAAGCAGCGGAAGTTAGATTACACTAGGGCAGCTATGGTCATGTATTCAATTGAGTGAAAGCACAATGACAAACAGCTTCAGTGTAATAAGGATCAGGTAGGAAGAAGTTATGAAGCCAAACAGATCATACATTCATGTTGTGAAGATAAAAGATAAAGCCAGCATGCAATGGCTTCACAATGAATAACAGTAAGTCAAAGGAAGTGAAGATGAAACCAGTGACACGTTGAAGACAATGATTTGTTGGACCAGTTCCAGTTGCTGTGACAACTGTACGTCTGGTTGGAGCGGCTAGGTATTTAAACCAAAGGACACACAGTCCCGGACACCCAGTCAAGGACACTTAGTCCAAGACACCCAGTCCTCACCATATTCTCCTTGAACTAAGGTCACACAGACCTCGTCCAATCACTCGTGGTAAGTCTTCAGGCGACTTCCAAACCTTCACAGACTTCGTTCACTGGCAATCCACAATTTCTCTTGGATGCTCTGAACGCGACGCCTAACCGTCTGGAGGATGCACAGTCCTCAAGTGTAATAAGTCTTCAGATCACTCAGACACGAAGACTTAAGTGATGCCCAATTTACTCTGGCTCTGGGTGGTTAGGGCTTTTTTCCTCGCTAGGAATTTTTCTCAAAGGCTTCGAGGTGGGTAACTCTCAAACGACAAAATCCGTGCACTGAAATCTGAGCAGCCAACCGTTTATGGTTGTGGGGGTGGGCTATTTATAGCCACTTGGCAACCCGACTTGATTTGTCCGAAATGACCCTGGGTCACTAAGGAACTGACACGTGTACCAACGGTCGAATTTTGAACTCACATGGCAACTTTACTTGGGCTACAAGTAAAGCTGACTTGTCTGACTCTGGACAAGATTTGCTCTCATAGTCTTCGCTCGAAGACATAGGATTTGAATTAGGCATCACTTCAGTCATTCTCACTGGTTCTCTTGGACCCCACTTAACAGTACGGTGGTTCCTATGACACAACATGAATGAAATAAAACTACTAAGGATCTAAGTCTTCGAGTTCCATAAGCTTCAAAGGGAGTCTTCTCATGTCATTGTCTTCAATATGAATATCTTCATAAACCACCATTGTCTTCAATGTCTTCGTACATTTTTAGGGGTCATCTCTGGTAGTGAAACCGAATCAATGAGGGACTTCTACCTGTGTTTTCCTGCAATTCTCACAAACACATTAGTCCCTCAACTAGGTTTGCCGTCAATACTCCAAAACCAACTAGGGGGTGGCACTAGATGCACTTACAGGAAGGATGAGAGTGCGTATAATCCATGGACTCAACATTAGTCATAAAGAACTCACATACTTCTTGCAAAAATCTATTAGTTATCGAAACGAAGTACTACGCGCATGTCCTAGGGGGATAGATTGGTAGGAAAAGACCATCGCTCGTCCCCGACCGCCACTCATAAGGAAGACAATCAATAAATAAATCATGCTCCGACTTCATCACATAACGGTTCACCATACGTGCATGCTACGGGAATCAAAAACTTTAGAACAAGTATTTCTCAAATTCACAACTACTCAACTAGCATGACTCTAATATCACCATATTCATATTTCAAAACAATTATCAAGTATCAAACTTCTCTTAGTATTCAATGCACTTTATAGTTTTATCTTGGATGCCTATCATATTAGGACTAAATTTATAACCAAAGCAAATTACCACGCTGTTCTAAAGGACTCTCAAAATGATATAAGTGAAGCATGAGACATCAATAATTTCTATAAAATATAACCACCAACGTGCTCTAACAGATAGAAATGAAGCGCTAGAGCGAAATTGTTTAGCTCAAAAGATATAAGTGAAGCACATAGAGTATTCTAATAGATTCCAAATAACGTGTGTCTCTCTCAAAACATTTGTACAGCAAGGATGATTGTGGTGAACTAAAAAGCAAAGACTCAAATCATACAAGACGCTTCCAAGTAGAACACATATCATGTTGTGAATAAAAATATAGCTCCAACTAAAGTTACCGATGGACGAAGACAAAAGAGAAGACGCCTTCCGGGGCATCCCCAAGCTTAGGCTTCTAGGTTATCCTTAGATTTTACCTTGGGGTGCTTTGGGAATACCCAAGCCTAGGCTCTTGCCACTCCTTGTTCCATAATCCATCAAATCTTACCCAAAACTTGAAAACTTCACAACACAAAACTTAACAGAAAATCTCGTGAGCTCCATTAGTGAAAGAGAACAAAACACCACTTCAAGGTACTGTAATGAACTCATTCTTTATTTATATGGTGTTAAACCTACTGTATTCCAACTTCTCTATGGTTTTTAAACTCCATTACTAGCCAGAGATTCATCAAAATAAGCAAAACAACACACGAAAAACAGAATCTGTCAAAAAACAGAACAATCTGTAGTAATCTGTAACTAACGCAAACTTATGGCACTCCAAAAATTCTAAAATAAATTGCTGGACGTGAAATATTTTTCTATTAAACATATGCAAAAAGAATCAACTAAATATCACTCTCCAGTAAAACGTTGTAACTAATCTCGTGAGTGCTAAACTTTCTGTTTTTTACAGCAAGATCACAAAGACTTTCCGCAAGTTTTCCCAAAGGTTCTACTTGGCACAAACAATAATTAAAACACAAAACCACATCTAAAAAGAATCTATATGGGTTATTTATTCCTAAACAGAACCAAAAAGCAAAAAACTAAAATAAAATTGGGTTGCCTCCCAACAAGCGCTATCGTTTAATGCCCCTAGCTAGGCATAAAGCCAAGGATAGATCTAGGTATTTCCATCTTTGGTAGGAAATCCATAAGTAGCTATCATGATAGATTCATATGGTAATTTTATTTTCTTTCTAGGAAAGTGTTCCATGCCATTCCTTAACGGAAATTGGAATATAATATTTCCTTGCTTCATATCAATAATTGCACCAATCATTCTAAGGAAAGGTCTACCAAGAATAATAGGACATGAAGGATTGCAATCTATATCAAGAACAATGAAATCTATGGGCACATAATTCCTATTTGCAACAGTAAGAACATCATTAATTCTTCCCATAGCTTTCTTAATGATGGAATCCGCAAGGTGCAAGTTTAAAGAACAATCATCAAATTCATGGAAACCTGGCTAATCACACAAAGTTTTTGGAATTGTGGAAACACTAGCACCCAAATCACACAAAGCATAGAATTCATGATCCTTAATTTTAATTTTAATAGTAGGTTCCCACTCATCATAAAGTTTCCTAGGGATAGAAACTTCCAATTTGAGCTTTTCTTCATAAGATTGCATTAAAGCATCAACGATATGTTTAGTGAAAGCTTTATTTTGACTATAAGCATGCGGAGAATTTAGCACGGATTGCAACAAGGAAATACAATCTATTAAAGAACAATTATCATAATTAAATTCCTTGAAGTCCAAGATAGTGGGTTCATTGCTATCTAAAGTTTTGACCTCTTCCATCCCACTTTTACCAAATTTTGCATCAAGATCTAAAAACTTTGAATCATTGGGACGCCTTTTAACTAAAGTTGACTTATCTCCAATCCCATAATTATCAAGATTCATATTTGAAAACAAAGATTTAATAGGGGAAACATCAATCACTTTAAGATCTTCATCCTTATTATCATGAAAACTAGAAGAACACGCTTTCACAAAGCAAACCTTTTTAGCACGCAGCATAGCGGTTCTTTCTTTGCACTCATCAATGTAAATTCTCATAGCTTTGAGAGACTCATTGATATCATGCTTAGGTGGAATAGATCTAAGATTCAAAGAATCAACATCAAGAGAAATTCTATCCACGTTCCTAGCCAATTCATCAATCTTAGGAATTTTTTCTTCAAGCAAAGCATTGAAATTATTTTGAGAAATCAGAAATTCTTTAACAGTAGTCTCAAAATCAGAGGGCATCTTATTAAAATTGCCATAAGAGTTTTTGTAGGAATTATCATAATTATTAGAGGAATTACTAGGATACGACCTAGGATTAAAGTGTCCTCTATAAGCGTTGTTGCCAAAATTGTTCCTACCAACAAAATTCACATTCATAGATTCATTATTATTCTCAATCAAGATAGACAAAGGCATATCATTGGGATCATAAGAAACACTCTTATTAGCAAACAATTTCATAGGTTCATCCATCTTTCCAATCAAAACATTAACTTCTTCAATTGCATGCACCTTTTTACTAGTAGATCTTTCAGTGTGCCATTGAGAATAACGAACCATAATATTATCTAGGAGTTTAGTAGCTTCACCTAAAGTGATTTCCATAAAAGTGCCTCCCGCGGCCGAATCTAAAAGATTTCTAGAAGCAAAATTCAATCCGGCATAAATTTTTTGTATAATCATCCATAAATTCAAACCATGTGTAGGGCAATTACGTATCATTAATTTCATTCTCCCAAGCTTGTGCAACATGTTCATGATCAAGTTGCTTAAAATTCATAATATCGTTTCTAAGAGAGATGATCTTAGCGAGAGGAAAATACTTAGAGATAAAAGAATATTTGCACTTATTCCAAGAATCAATACTACTTTTAGGAAAGACGAAAACCAAGTTTTAGCACGATCTCTAAGTGAAAAAGGAAATAGCTTTAATTTAACAATATCATTGTCCACATATTTCTTCTTTTGCATATCACACAAATTAACAAAGCTATTCAGATGGGTAGCGGCATCTTCACTAGGAAGGCCAGCGAATTGATCTTTCATGACAAGATGACAAGATTCAACAAAGCATCATTAATTTCACAAGATTCAGCATCGGTAAGAGGAGCAATCGGAGTACTAAGAAAATAATTGTTGTTGGTATTGGCAAAGTCACACAATTTAGTATTATCTGGAGCCATCATGACAAGCAAGCAATCCAACACACAAGCAAACAAGAAGCAAGCAAAAAAGAGGCGAACGGAAATAGAGGGCGAATAAAATGGCAAGGGTGAAGTGGGGGAGAGGAAAACGAGAGGCAAATGGCAAATAATGTAATGCGAGGGATAAGAGTTTGTGATGGGTACTTGGTATGTCTTGACATGTGCGTAGACTCCCCGGCAACGGTGCCAGAAATCCTTCTTGCTACCTCTTGACCACTGCGTTGGTTTTCCCTTGAAGAGGAAAGGGTGATGCAGCAAAGTAGCATAAGTATTTCCCTCAGTTTTTGAGAACCAAGGTATCAATCCAGTAGAAGGCTACATGCAAGTCCCTCGTACCTACACAAACAAATAAGAACCTTGCAACCAATGTGATAAAGGGGCTGGCAATCCTTTCACAGCCACTTGCAAAAGTGAGATCTGATAGAGATGATAAGATAATATTTTTGGTATTTTTATGATAAAGAATTAAAGTAAAGATTGCAAAGTAAACGGCAATAGAAATTGCTTGTTGACGGGAGATTAATATGATGGAGAATAGACCCGGGGGCCATAGGTTTCACTAGTGGCTTCTCTCAAGATAGCATAAGTATTATGGTGGGTGAACAAATTACTATGGAGCAATTGATAGAAAAGTTCATAATTATGGGAATATGCAGGCATGATCATGTATATAGGCATCATGTCCGCGAGAAGTAGACCGACTCCTGCCTGCATCTACTACTATTACTTCACACATTGACTGCTATCCAGCATGCATCTAGAGTATTAAGTTCATAAGAACAGAGTAACACATTAGGTAAGATGACATGATGTAGAGGGATAAACTCATGCAATATGATATAAACCGCATCTTTTTATCCTCGATGGCAACAATACAATACGTGTCGTTTTCCCTACTGCCACCGGGATCGAGCACCGCATGATTGAACCCAAAGTTAAGAAATTCTCCCATTGCAAAAAAGATCAATCTAGTAGGCCAAACCAAACTGATAATTCGAAGAGACTTGCAAAGATAACCAATCATACATAAAAGAATTCAGAGAAGTTTCAAATATTGTTCATAGATAATCTTGATCATAAACCCACAATTCATCGGTGGAGCCACGAGGGGCCCACGAGGGTGGAGGGCCCGCCCAGGGGGGTAGGCGCGCCCCTGCCTCATCGGCCTCCTCGGTGATTTCTTGACGTCCACTCCAAGTCCTCTGGATCACGTTTATTCCAAAAATAACTCTCCCGAAGGTTTCATTCGGTTTGGACTCCGTTTGATATTCCTTTTCTGCGAAACACTGAAATAGGCAAAAAACAACAATTTGCACTGGGCCTTGGGTTAATAGGTTAGTCCTAAAAATAATATAAAGTGTATAAATAAGCCCATTAAACATCCAAAACAGAATATGTAATAGCATGGAGCAATCAAAAAATTATAGATACATTGGAGACGTATCAAGGAGCGGTGGTGCGTCGTGCGCGGACGGCGGTAGACCGATGGTCGTGGGGGGCGAGGGGGATTAGATCGGTCGTGTGGTGCGTGGTGCAGGGTAGTTTTTTTTAAGAAGGGGCATGGTGGATTAGTAGTATCGGGTTTCGTTAGCGAGGGGAGATTAGTGAGTTGAAGATTTTGTTAACTATAATTTTTGTTAACGGAGATTTTAGGCCGTTATATCGTTTATTAGACGGCTAACATGCTGAGTTGGATCTGCCCTCTCGTGCTTTTATAGTGGTAGTAGATATAGCTCTATTTAATATTTATCAACTTGCTAATCATAGAAATTTATGATATATATAAGTTGCATTCAAAGAAAATTAAAAATGCAATTTGATTCTTGAATATGAGATTGAAAAATACATATTATATTGAAAAATGCAATTTGCTTCAAGTTAAAAAATTGCTTCTTTCATATAATATGGAAAAATGCAGACATGAAACAGACATGTTATGCTGAAAATGAGTAAAGTACACAGTTTTTTTGGGTCTATATGCTTATTGGAGGCATTTTATAATGCATGACATCAAAAGAAACAACTTGAAAAGATGGGGCTGATATATCCGATACAAGACTATCCGAGTGTGATCTACCAATGTTGAGCTGCTTCTAGAGAACGTATGCACCTAATGCATAGCGTGATTCGTGGCGCTTCTGCCCTATCCTCCAATAGTTTATTCTTATCCTAGTACTTTCCAACGTTGAGTAGCACACGATGTTTCGTGAGACATACCAGATGAATTCCGTCTAAGATCATCCATCGATTTACACCTTACTAGCAATAATGCCCGTGCATTGCAATGGGAGAAAAAGGATCACACGCCCCTAAACCCAATATGCATGGCGATGAAAATGTGTGTTGCAATTGTGAATAACATGAAGGAGAATTGTGATTTCAGCCCACCAATCTTTGCAAATGCCTAAGAAATTTAGACAATGTACAATTTGCGGGTTAGGTTAAAGACAATCATCTCCAACAGAAATGAAAAAAAAACTCAAGCATCAGAACAAAAATACATACAAAACATAAGAAAATTCGAAATACCGAAACATAATTTTTCCTGCCAATGCAAGATGTTATTCCTCACATTTATTTCATTATCATAGGAATAATTATTTTTAGGATTTAATACAGCTTTTAATAGGAAAAATATGTACTATAATTAAGCACGAGCTAGGTTGTCACCGAGAAAGCATATTCAGTACTATAATCAAGCATAGGCTAGGTTGACTACCCATTGTTTTGTTTATAGTGTGTGTATATCTCCACGAACAAACCAACCAAACATAAGTGCAGAAAATATAGATTATCAACGAAAAAAGAATGTTGTAATTTTAGTATACAATAATGAGGGTTACCCCGCAAAAAAATGAGGGTTAAAAAGTTATAATTTACTATAAAATGCAGATTAAGCACCATACTAACAATAAAAATGCCGTATGCGCAATTAACACTTCTATTGAGTTACTCATATCATACATTAAAAATATTGCGATCCAAATTGCTTGCCTGCACAAGAGCTTCTTATACTGTATGCAACTGTTGTTCATTAAAAAGAGAAACATATTAGATTTTGCACAAGAAATATAACATTGGCGATGTATATTTGTCGTCCAAATTTAGTACTACGGTGTACATCGGATGTTGATGCATAATGAGAAAGCATATCACATAATTAAATTACTATACATGCAATATTTTTATTGAAGTAATTTTACCCGGACGCAATTGTTCCTCCATACCTTCAGTGATGCTAGGCATGTCATCTTCTTCCTTGTTCACAAACTTTACTGAGATTATACCCTATGACCATGATTTCTGAATGTATTTTACGTGGAGTGTCCGAAAAAGGAAACGTGAATCAAGGTTCTCCTTAAATTATGCGTACCCTCTCTGATCTGGTCACACATGTCCCTCCAACGGCATCAGTTCTGTTATCGTCCGTGGCTCCTCGCCGGCAAGCTCGCGTCACCGCGGGCTTGGGGAGAGGAGCATCGCGTACATCCGCCTTGCCTCACCGTCGGGCAGCTCGTTGGCCATGGTCAGTCGAGATGGAGCTCATCTTTGCATGGATGAGAACCAAGGTTCAAGATGACCATGTCGTGTAGTTGGGACGGTGAGTTTCGCCGTGCAGGACGACTCCTAGGGGACTAATATTGGCACGCCTATCCCACTCCATCAGTCTCCGTTTAATACACTCTTTGCCTCCTTATTTTAATTACCCTCTATTTCCTCTTTTCGAGACATCTTCTTGACAACCTGGGAAAGTCAAAGAAGTATATAAATTGAATGGGTTAGATGTAAAGAGTCGATATGGGACTATTTAAAAGGCTATTGACCTACAATTCGGCACACATGCATGATCTAGCTCGTTGGTATGGTATCCAACTTAGAATAGTAGGTTGTGAGTTTGATGCTCCACACCAGCGTTCTTATTTTTTGTGCCTCGGCTTAATTAGTTGGGCTTTTCGGCCACCAGCAAACGGAGGGTGATTATTTGGGCTTTTGGGCCATCAGCACACGGAGGCTACGTGAGACGCACGAACGAGGGGAAAGCTGACGCACGACTGAGACTGGCGGACGGATGGACGAAAACTACTAACAGGCAGACAAAATTACGGTGGTAAGAAGCGATCCGTGATTTATTATTAGGTAAAGATATGCTGATTTTACTGTACAGAGACTCTTGGGATCAGTTTGCCATCAACATATCAGCCTTTACCGGTTTGGCAAAATCACCCTTGTGGCCACCGTGCAATAAATATGTATCAATAGATCAACTAGTAGTATATATATGAATAATCAGTGAAGCAACAAACCAACAACATAGGGAAGCACGGAAAAATGTTAATCACTTATTTTAGATTTAAGACCATAGATATCACATAAGCAAAATAACCCACTGCATATAATAAAGGAGCTAATTCCTTCTGAAACAACAAAACATGTAATTATGATCACATCCTACAGTTGATTCATCCTCATTGCAGTTTGTTCGTATTTGTAGATTTCCATTTCATGTTGCTCTGATAGGTTATTTGATGGCTTCTTGGTGTCAGCAGCTGGACAAGGAGGAGGGGCTATAGTGGCCTTAACGGTGGTGGCGGAAGTTGAAAGAGGTGGAGGTGCAAGCTTCTCGATGTGCATGAACTAGGGGACAATGTCATCAGACAGATACTCTTTTGTCACCAGAACCACTAATATGAAAGTTTTTTGTTGCATATTATAAAGAAAATGCTAGTATCTTCTTGTGCATTCTGATCTTCACAAGGCCTATGGTGTGGATACAACCAACCACTTTCTCCTGCCCTACCGGTGTACTGCCGTCATGGGAACTCATGCCTTCTAGGCTTTTCCGGACAACATTGCATGCCACATACATGGTTCAAGATTACAATCCATAGTCTGTCCTTTGCAAGGATCAACCATTCATCATCATAGTGGTTATGATGATCTCTGGCTCAGATATCACTTGAGCTTTAAGGAACATGTGCTCTATGAGTATAGTTCAATTTGCAAATACTTTTTTGGTTACATGTATTATTTTAACACATGGACATATCTGAAAAACAAGTGAATACCTTTTGAAATGCCTGAACATTAAGAAATAATAGTCATCTCCTTGTGATATGATATGGCCATCATCATCTTGTGCTTGTGATCTCCATCTCCGAAGCACCGTCATGATCACCATCGTCACCGGCGCGACACCTTGATCTCCATCGTAGCATCGTTGTCGTCTCGCCAATCTTATGCTTCTACGACTATCGCTACCGCTTAGTGATAAAGTAAAGCATTACAGGGTGATTGCATTGCATACAATAAAGCGACAACCATATGGCTCCTGCCAGTTGCCGATAACTCCGTTACAAAACATGATCATCTCATACAATAAAATTTAGCATCATGTCTTGACCATATCACATCACAACATGCCCTACAAAAACAAGTTAGACGTCCTCTACTTTGTTTGTTGCAAGTTTTACGTGGCTGCTATGGGCTTAAGCAAGAACCAATCTTATCTACGCATCAAAACCACAACGATAGTTTGTCAAGTTGATGCCGCTTTAACCTTCGCAAGGACCGGGCGTAGCCACACTCGGTTCAACTAAAGTTGGAGAAACTGACACCCGCCAGCCACCTGTGTGCAAAGCACGGCGGTAGAACCAGTCTCGCGTAAGCGTACGCGTAATGTCGGTCCGGGCCGCTTCATCCAACAATACCGCCGAACCAAAGTATGACATGCTGGTAGGCAGTATGACTGATATCGCCCACAACTCACTTGTGTTCTACTCGTTCATATAACATCAAACCATAAAACCTGGCTCGGATGCCACTTTTGGGGAACGTAGTAATTTCAAAAAAAATCCTACGCACACGCAAGATCATGATGATGCATAGCAACGAGAGGGGAGAGTGTTGTCTATGTACCCTCGTAGACCGAAGCGGAAGCGTTGATGCAACGTAGAGGAAGTAGTCGTATGTCTTCCCGGTCCAACCGATCCAAGCACCGTTACTCCGGCACCTCCGAGTTCTTGACACACGTACAGCTCGATGACGCACCCCGGGCTCCGATCCAGCAAAGCTTCGGGGAGGAGTTTTGTCAGCACGACGGCGTGGTGACGATCTTGATGTTTAACCATCGCAGGGCTTCGCCTAAGCACTGCTACAATATGATCGAGGTGTAATATCGTGGAGGGGGCACCGCACACGGCTAAGGAACGATCACGAAGATCAACTTGTGTGTCCTAGGGTGCCCCCTGCCCCCGTATATAAAGGAGCCAAGGGGGGTGCGGTCGGCCCTAGTAGGAGGCGCGCAGGAGGAGTCCTACTCCTACCGGGAGTAGGACTCCCCTCCATTTCCTTGTCCAAGTAGGAGAGGGGAAAGGAAGGGAGAGAGGAGAGGAAGGAAACGGGGGGCGCCGCCCCTCCCTCCTTGTCCAATTCGGACTAGGGGGAGAAGGGGCGCGCGGCCTGCCCTGGCTGCCTTTCCTCTTCTCCACTTTAGGCCCATGAGGCCCATTAACCCCCCGGGGGGTTCCGGTAACCCCCCGGTTCTCCGGTTTTATCCGAAACTTCCCAGGAACACTTCCGGTGTCCGAATATAGCCGTCCAATATATCAATCTTTATGTCTCAACCATTTCGAGACTCCTCGTTATGTCCGTGATCATATCCGGGACTCCGAACAACCTTCGGTACATCAAAATTCATAAACTCATAATGAAACTGTCATCGTAACTTTAAGCGTGCGGACCCTACGGTTCGAGAACAATGTAGACATGACCGAGACACGTCTCCGGTCAATAACCAATAGCGGGACCTGGATGCCCATATTGGCTCCTACATATTCTACGAAGATCTTTATCGGTCAGACCGCATAACTACATACATTGTTCCCTTTGTCATCGGTATGTTACTTGCCCGAGATTCGATCGTCGGTATGCAATACCTAGTTCAATCTCGTTACCGGCAAGTCTCTTTACTCGTTCCGTAATACATCATCTCACAACTAACACATTAGTTGCAATGCTTGCAAGGCTTATGTGATGTGTATTACCGAGAGGGCCCAGAGATACCTCTCCGTCAAACGGAGTGACAAATCCTAATCTCGAAATACGCCAACCCAACATGTACCTTTGGAGACACCTGTAGAGCTCCTTTATAATCACCCAGTTACGTTGTGACGTTTGGTAGCACACAAAGTGTTCCTCCGGTAAACGGGAGTTGCATAATCTCATAGTCATAGGAACATGTATAAGTCATGAAGAAAGCAATAGCAACATACTAAATGATCGGGTGCTAAGCTAATGGAATGGGTCATGTCAATCAGATCATTCAACTAATGATGTGATCCCGTTAATCAAATAACAACTCTTTGTCTATGGTTAGGAAACACAACCATCTTTGATTAACGAGCTAGTCAAGTAGAGGCATACTAGTGACACTTTGTTTGTCTATGTATTCACACATGTATTATGTTTCCGGTTAATACAATTCTAGCATGAATAATAAACATTTATCATGATATAAGGAAATAAATAATAACTTTATTATTGCCTCTAGGGCATATTTCCTTCACCCGGCCGGATCTCCTTGCGGATGGAACCCGAATAGGCGATAAACCTGGACGAGAGACTTGTGTGGTTAGTCAGGTCGTGGCCGATACCCTCGCCTGGCTTCCGCTTGAAGGTTGCCGAGGTACATGACGTGTACAGGGCTATAAGTGGCGAGAGCGTGTGTGAAGAAGTACACCCCTGCAGGGTCAACATTATCTATTCGAATAGCCGTTTTCCTCGGATATGGAAACTTTAGGACTTATGTAGTACATAGACAACTTGAAGTGGATACTCTAAAATACGCAAGATAAGCGTGAGTGCTATGGATGGCCTTCTCGAAGGGAGACGGGAATGGATCCGTAGGGGAGTATTGATATGGTGAATATGTGGACTCGTGTGCGTCTTCTCACCTCAAAGATGTTTCTGATACTCGTAGTATAGGTTAGCCACTGAGTCAAAGCTGGCTTGCTGCTGTTAAAACTCCACCACCCCCTTTTTTGATAATGTTGCATATGTAGATAGTTCTGATGTAAGACTTGCTAAGTACCTTCGTACTCACGTTTGCTTATTTATGTTTTGAAGTTGGTTACACTAGTGACTTTGATGAGTAGCTCGTATCCCAGCTGGGATCTTGTACCCTTGGGAGGGTCGTGTTTAGTCAGGCTTCTTAGTCTTTTCCTTTTGTAGTTGTGTGTACTCAGACATGTAATGCTTCCGTTGCTTGTATGCTCTGAATGATGGGTCATGAGACCCCTATTTGTATTGAGTGCTATGTGGCTCTTCTGGGCCTTTATCTATATGAGTTTGAGTTATGTTGTGATGCCATGTTGTACAGCACATACTTGCATGTTATGCGTATGTGTAACGTGTATTGCTATGTGTGGGATCCGACAACCTAGTTGTTTATCCATGGTAGCCTCTCTTATGGGGAAATGTAGTTTTGTGCTTCCATGAGCCATAGTAGTCCGCTACAGCCCGGTTCACCGCAGTCCTGCTAGCCCAGCACTACTGCTCCGGAACACTTGACTGGCCGGCATGTGATTCACTTCGTTCCTGTGTCTGTCTCTTCGGGGAAATGTCACGCGGTGACATCCGGAGTCCTGCCTAGCCTACTACAGCCCGGGTTCCCGGAGTCCTGTTAACCCAGTGCTATAGCCCGAATTCATACGCTGTTGACCGACATGCTCGAGGTTGATTCAGGTATGCCTGTCCATGAAACTAGTGCCACTTTGGGTTCACGACTAGTCATGTCAGCTCGGGTTCTCTGCCATACGGATGCTGGCGACACTATCATATACGTGAGCCAAAAGGCGCAAACGGTCCCGGGCCAGGTAAGGTGGCACCCGTGGGAATACCGTGTGTCAGGCCGCAAAGTGATATGAAGTGTTACATGCTAGATCGGTGTGACTTAGGATCGGGGTCCCGACACCCAGATGGGATCTCATGGCTATAGAAGGTTGTTGCGGTGGAATTAGGTTTTCGTGGTGCTCCTCGATGGTTTCGGGGTATGTAGGTATATATAGGAGGAAGAAGTAGGTCGGTGGAGCCACGAGGGGCCCACGAGGGTGGATGGCGCGCCCCCTGCCTCGTGGCCTCCTCGGTGATTTCTTGATGTCCACTCCAAGTCCTCTGGATCATGTTTGTTCCAAAAATTACTCTCCCGAAGGTTTCACTCCGTTTGATATTCCTTTTCCGCAAAACACTGAAATAGGCAAAAAAACAGCAATTTGCACTAGGCCTTGGGTTAATAGGTTAGTCCCAAAAATAATATGAAAGTGTATAAATAACCCATTAAACATCCAAAACAGAATATATAATAGCATGGAGCAATCAAAAATTATAGATACGTTGGAGACGTATCAAGCATCCCCAAGCTTAATTCCTGCTCGTCCTCGAGTAGGTAAATGATAAAAACAGAATTTTTGATGACGAATGCTACTTAGCATATTCTTCAATGTATTTCTCTTTACTGTGGGATGAATGTTCAGATCCGAAAGATTCAAGATAAAAGTTTAATATTATCATGAAAATAATAATACTTCAAGCATACTAACAAAGCAATCATGTCTTCTCAAAATAACATGACCAAAGGAAGTTATCCCTATAAAATCATATAGTCTGGCTATGCTCTATCTTCACCACACAAAGTATTTAAATCATGCACAACCCCAATGACAAGCCAAGCAATTGTTTCATACTTTCGATGTTCTCAAGCTTTTTCAATCTTCACGCAATATATGAGCGTGAGCCATGGACATAGCACTATAGGTGGAATAGAATGGTGGTTGTGGAGAAGACAAAAAAGGAGCAAATAGCCTCACATCGACTAGGTGTATCAACGGGCTATGGAGATGCCCATCAATAGATATCGATGTGAGTGAGTAGGGATTGCCATGCAATGGATGCACTAGAGTTATAAGTGTATGAAAGCTTAACAAAAGAAACTAAGTGGGTGTGCATCCAACTCGCTTTCTCATGAAGACCTAGGGCACTTTGAGGAAGCCCATCATTGGAATATACAAGCCAAGTTCTATAATGTAAAATTCCCACTAGTATATGAAAGTGACAACATAGGAAACTCTCTATCATGAAGATCATGGTGCTACTTTGAAGATCATGATAGTAACATTGTCCCTTCTCTCTTTTTCTCTCATTTTTTTATTTGGGCCTTGTTTCTTTTTTTTCGTTTTTTTGGCCTCTTTTCTTTCTTTTTTTATTCTTTGTCCGGAGTCTCATCCCGACTTATGGGGGAATCATAGTCTCCATCATCCTTTCCTCACATAGGACAATGCTGTAATAATGATCATCACACTTTTATTTACTTACAACTCAAGAATTACAACTCGATACTTAGAACAAAATATGACTCTATGTGAATGCCTCCGGCGGTGTACCAGGATATGCAATGAATCAAGAGTGACATGTATGAAAGAATTATGAAGGTGGCTTTGCCATGAATACGATGTCAACTACATGATCATGCAAAGCAATATGACAATGATGAAGCATGTCATAATAAATGGAACGGTGGTAAGTTGCATGGCAATATATCTCGGAATGGCTATGGAAATGCCATAATAGGTAGGTATGGTGGCTGTTTTGAGGAAGGTATATCGTGGGTGTATGATACCGGCGAAATGTGCGCAGTATTAGAGAGGCTAGCAATGGTGGAAGGATGAGAGTGCATATAATCCATGGACTCAACATTAGTCATAAAGAACTCACATACTTCTTGCAAAAATCTATTAGTTATCGAAACGAAGTACTACGCGCATGTCCTAGGGGGATAGATTGGTAGGAAAAGACCATCGCTCGTCCCCGACCGCCACTCATAAGGAAGACAATCAATAAATAAATCATGCTTCGACTTCATCACATAACGGTTCACCATACGTGCATGCTACGGGAATCAAAAACTTTAGAACAAGTATTTCTCAAATTCACAACTACTCAACTAGCATGACTCTAATATCACCATATTCATATTTCAAAACAATTATCAAGTATCAAACTTCTCTTAGTATTCAATGCACTTTATAGTTTTATCTTGGATGCCTATCATATTAGGACTAAATTTATAACCAAAGCAAATTACCATGCTGTTCTAAAGGACTCTCAAAATGATATAAGTGAAGCATGAGACATCAATAATTTCTATAAAATATAACCACCAACGTGCTCTAACAGATAGAAATGAAGCGCTAGAGCGAAATTGTTTAGCTCAAAAGATATAAGTGAAGCACATAGAGTATTCTAATAGATTCCAAATAACGTGTGTCTCTCTCAAAACATTTGTACAGCAAGGATGATTGTGGTGAACTAAAAAGCAAAGACTCAAATCATACAAGACGCTCCAAGTAGAACACATATCATGTTGTGAATAAAAATATAGCTTCAACTAAAGTTACCGATGGACGAAGACAAAAGAGAAGACGCCTTCCGGGGCATCCCCAAGCTTAGGCTTCTAGGTTATCCTTAGATTTTACCTTGGGGTGCTTTGGGCATACCCAAGCCTAGGCTCTTTCCACTCCTTGTTCCATAATCCATCAAATCTTACCCAAAACTTGAAAACTTCACAACACAAAACTTAACAGAAAATCTCGTGAGCTCCATTAGTGAAAGAAAACAAAACACCACTTCAAGGTACTGTAATGAACTCATTCTTTATTTATATTGGTGTTAAACCTACTGTATTCCAACTTCTCTATGGTTTTTAAACTCCATTACTAGCCAGAGATTCATCAAAATAAGCAAAACAACACACGAAAAACAGAATCTGTCAAAAAGCAGAACAGTCTGTAGTAATCTGTAACTAACGCAAACTTATGGCACTCCAAAAATTCTAAAATAAATTGCTGGACGTGAAATATTTTTCTATTAAACATATGCAAAAAGAATCAACTAAATATCACTCTCCAGTAAAACGTTGTAACTAATCTCGTGAGTGCTAAACTTTCTGTTTTTTACAGCAAGATCACAAAGACTTTCCGCAAGTTTTCCCAAAGGTTCTACTTGGCACAAACAATAATTAAAACACAAAACCACATCTAAAAAGAATCTATATGGGTTATTTATTCCTAAACAGAACCAAAAAGCAAAAAACTAAAATAAAATTGGGTTGCCTCCCAACAAGCGCTATCGTTTAACACCCCTAGCTAGGCATAAAGCCAAGGATAGATCTAGGTATTTCCATCTTTGGTAGGAAATCCATAAGTAGCTATCATGATAGATTCATATGGTAATTTTATTTTCTTTCTAGGAAAGTGTTCCATGCCATTCCTTAACGGAAATTGGAATATAATATTTCCTTGCTTCATATCAATAATTGCACCAATCATTCTAAGGAAAGGTCTACCAAGAATAATAGGACATGAAGGATTGCAATCTATATCAAGAACAATGAAATCTATGGGCACATAATTCCTATTTGCAACAGTAAGAACATCATTAATTCTTCCCATAGCTTTCTTAATGATGGAATCCGCAAGGTGCAAGTTTAAAGAACAATCATCAAATTCATGGAAACCTGGCTAATCACACAAAGTTTTTGGAATTGTGGAAACACTAGCACCCAAATCACACAAAGCATAGAATTCATGATCCTTAATTTTAATTTTAATAGTAGGTTCCCACTCATCATAAAGTTTCCTAGGGATAGAAACTTCCAATTTGAGCTTTTCTTCATAAGATTGCATTAAAGCATCAACGATATGTTTAGTGAAAGCTTTATTTTGACTATAAGCATGCGGAGAATTTAGCACGGATTGCAACAAGGAAATACAATCTATTAAAGAACAATTATCATAATTAAATTCCTTGAAGTCCAAGATAGTGGGTTCATTGCTATCTAAAGTTTTGACCTCTTCCATCCCACTTTTACCAAATTTTGCATCAAGATCTAAAAACTTTGAATCATTGGGACGCCTTTTAACTAAAGTTGACTTATCTCCAATCCCATAATTATCAAGATTCATATTTGAAAACAAAGATTTAATAGGGGAAACATCAATCACTTTAAGATCTTCATCCTTATTATCATGAAAACTAGAAGAACACGCTTTCACAAAGCAAACCTTTTTAGCACGCAGCATAGCGGTTCTTTCTTTGCACTCATCAATGTAAATTCTCATAGCTTTGAGAGACTCATTGATATCATGCTTAGGTGGAATAGATCTAAGATTCAAAGAATCAACATCAAGAGAAATTCTATCCACGTTCCTAGCCAATTCATCAATCTTAGGAATTTTTTCTTCAAGCAAAGCATTGAAATTATTTTGAGAAATCAGAAATTCTTTAACAGTAGTCTCAAAATCAGAGGGCATCTTATTAAAATTGCCATAAGAGTTTTTGTAGGAATTATCATAATTATTAGAGGAATTACTAGGATACGACCTAGGATTAAAGTGTCCTCTATATGCGTTGTTGCCAAAATTGTTCCTACCAACAAAATTCACATTCATAGATTCATTATTATTCTCAATCAAGATAGACAAAGGCATATCATTGAGATCAGAAGAAACACTCTTATTAGCAAACAATCTCATAGGTTCATCCATCTTTCCAATCAAAACATTAACTTCTTCAATTGCATGCACCTTTTTACTAGTAGATCTTTCAGTGTGCCATTGAGAATAACGAACCATAATATTATCTAGGAGTTTAGTAGCTTCACCTAAAGTGATTTCCATAAAAGTGCCTCCGAATCTAAAAGATTTCTAGAAGCAAAGTTCAATCCGGCATAATTTTTTTGTATAATCATCCATAAATTCAAACCATGTGTAGGGCAATTACGTATCATTAATTTCATTCTCTTCCAAGCTTGTGCAACATGTTCATGATCAAGTTGCTTAAAATTCATAATATCGTTTCTAAGAGAGATGATCTTAGCGAGAGGAAAATACTTAGAGATAAAAGAATATTTGCACTTATTCCAAGAATCAATACTACTTTTAGGAAAGACGAAAACCAAGTTTTAGCACGATCTCTAAGTGAAAAAGGAAATAGCTTTAATTTAACAATATCATTGTCCACATATTTCTTCTTTTGCATATCACACAAATTAACAAAGCTATTCAGATGGGTAGCGGCATCTTCACTAGGAAGGCCAACGAATTGATCTTTCATGACAAGATTCAGCAAAGCATCATTAATTTCACAGGATTCAGCATCGGTAAGAGGAGCAATCGGAGTACTAAGAAAATAATTGTTGTTGGTATTGGCAAAGTCACACAATTTAGTATTATCTGGAGCCATCATGACAAGCAAGCAATCCAACACACAAGCAAACAAGAAGCAAGCAAAAAAGAGGCGAACGGAAATAGAGGGCGAATAAAATGGCAAGGGTGAAGTGGGGGAGAGGAAAACGAGAGGCAAATGGCAAATAATGTAATGCGAGGGATAAGAGTTTGTGATGGGTACTTGGTATGTCTTGACTTGTGCGTAGACTCCCCGGCAACGGTGCCAGAAATCCTTCTTGCTACCTCTTGACCACTGCGTTGGTTTTCCCTTGAAGAGGAAAGGGTGATGCAGCAAAGTAGCATAAGTATTTCCCTCAGTTTTTGAGAACCAAGGTATCAATCCAGTAGAAGGCTACATGCAAGTCCCTCGTACCTACACAAACAAATAAGAACCTTGCAACCAATGTGATAAAGGGGCTGGCAATCCTTTCACAGCCACTTGCAAAAGTGAGATCTGATAGAGATGATAAGATAATATTTTTGGTATTTTTATGATAAAGAATTAAAGTAAAGATTGCAAAGTAAACGGCAATAGAAATTGCTTGTTGACGGGAGATTAATATGATGGAGAATAGACCCGGGGGCCATAGGTTTCACTAGTGGCTTCTCTCAAGATAGCATAAGTATTATGGTGGGTGAACAAATTACTATGGAGCAATTGATAGAAAAGTGCATAATTACGGGAATATGCAGGCATGATCATGTCTATAGGCATCATGTCCGCGACATGTAGACCGACTCCTGCCTGCATCTACTACTATTACTTCACACATTGACTGCTATCCAGCATGCATCTAGAGTATTAAGTTCATAAGAACAGAGTAACACATTAGGTAAGATGACATGATGTAGAGGGATAAACTCATGCAATATGATATAAACCGCATCTTTTTATCCTCGATGGCAACAATACAATACGTGTCGTTTTCCCTACTGCCACCGGGATCGAGCACCGCATGATTGAACCCAAAGTTAAGAAATTCTCCCATTGCAAAAAAGATCAATCTAGTAGGCCAAACCAAACTGATAATTCGAAGAGACTTGCAAAGATAACCAATCATACATAAAAGAATTCAGAGAAGTTTCAAATATTGTTCATAGATAATCTTGATCATAAACCCACAATTCATCGGTGGAGCCACGAGGGGCCCACGAGGGTGGAGGGCCCGCCCAGGGGGGTAGGCGCGCCCCTGCCTCATGGCCTCCTCGGTGATTTCTTGACGTCCACTCCAAGTCCTCTGGATCACGTTTATTCCAAAAATAACTCTCCCGAAGGTCTCATTCCGTTTGGACTCCGTTTGATATTCCTTTTCTGCGAAACACTAAAATAGGAAAAAAAACAACAATTTGCACTGGGCCTTGGGTTAATAGGTTAGTGCCAAAAATAATACAAAAGTGTATAAATAAGCCCATTGAACATCCAAAACAAAATATGTAATAGCATGGAGCAATCAAAAATAATAGATACATTGGAGACGTATCAAAGAGCGGTGGTGCGTCGTGCGGGAACGGCGGCAGACCGATGGTCGTGGGGGGTGAGGGGGATTAGATCGGTCGTGTGGTGCGTGGTGCAGGGTAGTTTTTTTAAGAAGGGGCATGGTGGATTAGTAGTATCGGGTTTCGTTAGCGAGGGGAGATTAGTGAGTTGGAGATTTCGTTAACTATAATTTTTGTTAAAGGAGATTTTAGGCCATTATATCGTTTATTAGACAGTTAATATGCTGAGTTGGATCTGCCCTCTCATGCTATTATAGTGGTAGTAGATATAGCTCTATTTAATATTTATCAACTTGCTAATCATAGAAATTTATGATATATATAAGTTGCATTCTAAGAAAATTGAAAAATGCAATTTGATTCTTGAATATGAGATTGAAAAATACATATTATATTGAAAAATGCAATTTGCTTCAAGTTAAAAAATTGCTTCTTTCATATGATATGAAAAAATGCAGACATGAAACAGACATGTTATGCTGAAAATGAGTAAAGTACACAGTTTTTTTGGGTCTATATGCTTATGGGAGGCATTTTATAATACATGACATCAAAAGAAACAACTTGAAAAGATGGGGCTGATATATCCGATACAAGACTATCCGAGTGTGATCCACCAATGTGGAGCTGCTTCTAGAGAATGTATGCACCTAATGCATAGCGTGATTCGTGGCGCTGCTGCCCTATCCTCCAATAGTTTATTCTTATCCTAGTACTTTCCAACGCTAGCATCTTTGCAAATGGGAGAAAAAGGATCACACGCCCCTAAACCCAATATGCATGGCGATGAAAATGTGTGTTGCGGTTGCGAATAACATGAAGGAGAATTGTGATTTCAGCCCACCAATCTTTGCAAATGCCTAAGAAATTTAGACAATGTACAATTTGCGGGTTAGGTTAAAGACAATCATCTCCAACAGAAATGAAAAAAAAAACAAAAGCATCAGAACAAAAATACATACAAAACATAAGAAAATTCGAAATACCGAAACATATTTTTTCCTGCCAATGCAAGATGTTATTCCTCACATTTATTTCATTATCATAGGAATAATTATTTTTAGGATTTAATACAGCTTTTAATAGGAAAAATATGTACTATAATTAAGCACGAGCTAGGTTGTCACCGAGAAAGCATATTCAGTACTATAATCAAGCATAGGCTAGGTTGACTACCCATTGTTTTGTTTATAGTGTGTGTATATCTCCACGAACAAACCAACCAAACATAAATGCAGAAAATATAGATTATGAACGAAAAAAGAATGTTGTAATTTTAGTATACAATAATGAGGGTTACCCCGCAAAAAACTGAAGGTTAAAAACTTATAAATTAGTATACAATGCAGATTAAGCACCATACTAACAATAAAAATGCCGTATGTGCAATTAACACTTCTATTGAGTTACTCATATCATACATTAAAAATATTGCGATCCAAATTGCTTGCCTGCGCAAGATCTTCTTATACTGTATGCAACTGTTGTTCATTAAAAAGAGAAACATATTAGATTTTGCACAAGAAATATAACATTGGCGATGTATATTTGCCGTCCAAATTTAGTACTACGGTGTACATCGGATGTTGATGCATAATGAGAAAGCATATCACATAATTAAATTACTATACATGCAATATTTTTATTGAAGTAATTTTACCCGGACGCAATTGTTCCTCCATACCTTCAGTGATGCTAGGCATGTCATCTTCTTCCTTGTTCACAAACTTTACTGAGATTATACTCTATGACCATGATTTCTGAATGTATTTTACGTGGAGTGTCCGAAAAAGGAAACGTGAATCAAGGTTCTCCTTAAATTATGCGCACCCTCTCTGATCTGGTCACACATGTCCCTCCAACGGCATCACTTCTGTTATCGTCCATGGCTCCTGGCCGGCAAGGTCGCGTCACAGCGGGCTTGGGGAGAGGAGCATCGCGTACATCCGCCTTGCCTTACCGTCGGGCAGCTCGTTGGCCATGGTCAGTCGAGACGGAGTTCATCTTTGCATGGATGAGAACCAAGGTTCAAGATGACCATGTCGTGTAGTTGGGACGGTGAGTTCCGCCGTGCAAGACGACTCCTAGGGGACTCATATTGGCACGCTTATCCCACTCCATCTGTCTCCGTTTAATACACTCTTTGCCTCCTTATTTTAATTACCCTCTATTTCCTCTTTTCGAGACATCTTCTTGACAACCTGGGAAAGTCAAAGAAGTATATAAATTGGATGGGTTAGATGTAAAGAGTCGATATGGGACTATTTAAACGGCTATTGACCTACAATTCGGCACACATGCATGATCTAGCTCGTTGGTACGGTATCCAACTTAGAATAGTAGGTTGTGAGTTTGATGCTCCACACCAGCGTTCTTATTTTTTGTGCCTCGGATTAATTAGTTGGGCTTTTCGGCCACCAGCAAACGGAGGGTGATTATTTGGGCTTTTGGGCCATCAGCACATGGAGGCTACGTGAGACGCACGAACGAGGGGAAAGCTGACACACAACTGAGACAGGTGGACGGATGGATGAAAACTACTAACAGGCAGATGAAATTACGGTGGTAAGAAGCGATCCGTGATTTCTTATTAGGTAAAGATATGCTGATTTGACTGTACAGAGACTCTTGGGATCAGTTGCCATCAACATATCAGCCTTTACCGGTTTGGCAAAATCACCCTTGTGACCACCGTGCAAGAAATATGTATCAATAGATCAACTAGTAGTATATATATGAATAATCAGTGAAGCAACAAACCAACAACATAGGGAGGCACGGAAAAATGTTATTCAATTATTTTAGATTTAAGACCATAGATATCACATAAGCAAAATAACCCACTGCATATAATAAAGGAGCTAATTCCTTCTGAAACAACAAAACATGTAGTTATGATCACATCCTACAGTTGATTCATCCTCATTGCAGTTTGTTCGTATTTGTAGATTTCCATTTCATGTTGCTCTGATATGTTATTTGATGGCTTCTTGGTGTTGGCAGCTGGACAAGGAGGAGGGGCTATAGTGGCCTTAACGGTGGTGGCGGAAGTTGAAAGAGGTGGAGGTGCAAGCTTCTCGATGTGCATGAACTGAGGGACAGTGTCATCAGACAGATACTCTTTTGTCACCGGAACAACTAACATGAAAAATGTTTGTTGCATATTATAAAGAAAATGCTAGTATCTTCTTGGGGATTCTGATCTTCACAAGGCCTGTGATGCGGATACAACCAACCACTTTCTCCTGCCCTACCGGTGTACTGCCTTCATGGGAACTCATGCCTTCTAGGCTTTTTTGGACAACATTGCATGCCACATACATGGTTCAAGATTACATTCCATAGTTTGTCCTTTGCAAGGATCAAGCATTCATCATCATAGAGGTTATGATGATCTCTGGCTCAGATATCACTTGAGCTTTAAGGAACATGTGCTCTATGAGTATAGTTCAATTTGCAAATACTTTTTTGGTTACATGTATTATTTTAACACATGGACATATCTGAAAAACAAGTGAATACCTTTTGAAAGTGCCTGAACATTAAAAAATAATAGTCATCTATCTAAAAAATGCATCCTTGTACTTTCCCTATAATATTTGGCTATAATTTTATGGCATCCTTTCAAAATACGAATTGGTTTAAAGTGTTTGTCCGATTTTGGGATCTAGGCCAAAATATATATTATTTACTTGAAATACACAACCGGATACAAAAATTAGGGAACAATGTTTGTTTAGGTATTGGCCCTTGCTGGGATCAATCTGGTCTGAGTTTCCTGATTGAAATAGCTAAATAGTTGGGTGCATTCACTAGGATGATGTTAAAATAGATGGGATCAATCTATATGTCGCTCCACTCTCAAGTGCGTGGAGAAGAATTCATAGGTGGAAACGTTACTTCTTTCCTGTTCTACGTAGTTTAATTGCTTCCACTTCAGTCTTATCTTACCATTCTCCCCTCGCGCTGTTGATTGCGATGGCAATTGGAACCAGTGAACCCTAGCAGCCGCCAAGGTTGAGATCCTATATGCGACCTCACCCGCTGCGCCTCCTCCAACCAACCCACACCACCATATATCTTCAGCCATTTACTCGATTCCAGTCAGAGCCATTCCTTCTATTCCGCCTCAGGGGCCACACTGCCGCCACTGCCACTTCTGCTAGTAGCATGCGTTCTGCCACCATGTGGGAGGCCTCCTCTTTCTCATCGCCCATCTGATACCCCTCATAACCCTCCGAGGATGCATTTTTACCTGGGGGAGCGTTGGTGGGGACTGCACCTCTCCTTCCTTGGAGTACACAGTGGGGTCGAATCCGCACCCGTCGGTGCTAGCCATCACTAGACATACCGATCATGGGAAGGACAAGGCTAAGAAGACCACGTGCAACTCCCAATGCATCGGATGTGAGACTAGGAAGAGCGAGGTCGCAGAGTTAGAAAGAGGAAAGGAAGAACCTGGGGCGCGAGAAAGGGCAGAAGACGAGGAAGACTGGAGGATGCAGAAAATATATTCAGGTGTGAAGCGTTTTTGGGTCACACTCGGTAAGAAAAAAAATCCATCATGTATTTGAAAAAAAATATGCATCATGTATTCAAGAAAGTGTTCATCATGTACATGAAAAACGTGTTCAACACATATTGGAAAAAGTGTTCAAGACATATTTCAATAAATGTTCATCTTGCATTTGAGGAAGTGTTTAGCACATATTTGATGCTTATCGTGTATTCAAAAAATGCCGCGTATTTCAAAAAATATTCAACATATATTCAAAATATATTCACTATACATTTGAAGAATATTATTTGTATTTTAAAAATATTCACCGTGTACTTAAAAATATGTCCATCGCATGTTTCTCCAAAAATGTCCATGACATATATGCAAACAAATGTTCATTTCATATTTTTCGATAAAATGTGCATCAAATACTTGTCAAAAAATTTATGCACAAAAACGTCCATCATCTTCCTGTGATCCTACGGTCGTGTCAATGTTGACCGAAGGCCAGGGGTCATACTGCCCCTGCTGCCGCCGCTTCAGCTAGCACCAGGGGCGCCACCCCCACACTGGAGACACCCCCTTCCCCACCATATTTTAGGTATGCTTCTCAAGCATTTATGCATGCAATATAGGTTCATTTTGGAGTGTGCCACATGCATTATGTGATTTGTCCTGCTTTGCTCACCAAGGCACTCACTTGTGTTAGCCCCGAACACAAAACCTTATCGATCCAGCATTACTATCAGCTGTGAAACTGCCATTCATAATTAGCTAATTACATGCCCTTTATCATCCCCTAGCAAATTGCAACGCAGAGTAGGCAGTGCTATTTGTCTGCCCTCCTGTGTGGCACACAACGCTCCCTCATACATATCGGACAAACTAGCCTAGGTTCATCGATGGATTGTACAACACTTTCTTATGCTGATTTTACTGTAAAGGGAGTGGTGGGATCTGCGTGCCAGGCTGTCAAGTCATAACCACGATCCTTTATCGTGATTGCCAAAATCCCCTTGCCTTACAAGTCCTCAATCTGCCTCACTGCAGATTTATTCTTCGGCAACACGGTGAGGTCAACAACTATATATGCATGATCGTTGACCACGAAATAAAATGCAGGAGTAGGCTTGATGCAACTAGTCAACAACACTGTAGAGACAATACATTAATACAAAATCATCCATTGTAAATTACAAAAGAGTTAATTCTGTACGAAATAACACAAACAAAATACTATGTATAGTAATTGGAATTGCCATCCCATACTAGCTAGTTGATTCCTCATCACTGCAGATTGCTTCATTATTTCCGTTTCCTAATTTTCTGAAATGTTGTTGATGGATTGTTGGTGTCCGCGGCCGGACAAGGAGCAGGTACAGCAATGGCGAGAAGAGGTGGAGGAGCGCAGGCCGCCGGAGAAAGCTTCTCGATGTAGAGGCAGAGGGGCACAGTGTTACCTGACAAATACTCTTTCGGCACACGCAACCACTCATAATCGCTGTCATCGGGCGCAGGGGCGTCGCCAGACAGGGAGCTGCTGCTCCTCAGGGGCGAGTTCATCATGACCATATGTGTTGTGCCGCGGCCAGAACGCTCTACACAGAGGTCGCACGCGAACTGCGGTTATACTAAAAAGGTTTGGCTGATATATCTGATACAATAGTGCATATTACTTTTCATTCATAGTATTTTCTAAAAAATATCTCCAAAATGAAATTTATTATTTTGTAGGAAGGCATTCAACTATTTTATGTATCCATAACCACAAAATAATAGGCATGATATGCATGAAAAAAGAACATAGAGTGTCCAGAAAATGATACTTACTTCAGATTAAAACTAAGGTATCCACGACTTTATATAGGCGTCAGGCGATAGGAAAACAAAACTTCAAAAAAAATGTCAACACAACTAAGGATTTTAAATCTCCGGAGAGAGCTCTGTTAGGTGGCATGCGATGTTCATTTCCTTGAACAGCCCGCGCAAGTGCTTGTGCATCACACTTTCCAGGACTATCTGAGTGTTAGCCACCAAGTGCTTGTGCATCACACTTTCTAGAGAATGTCTGCATGCAATCGATTAAGTTTAGACTTTGGAGTGCATCCATTGCATAGCATGATTCCTGGTGCTCCCACCGTGTCCTCCAAGAGTTTCTGCTTATCCTAGTACTTTCAAACACTGAGTAGCACACAATGTTCCGTCATACGTACCAGACGAATTCGGTCCAGGATCATCCATCAATTGTACACCTTACATGCTGATTTGACTGTAAAGAGACCCTTGGGATAAGTTTGCCATCAACATATCAGCCTTTAACTGTATTGGCAAAATCCCCTTTGTGTCCACCGTGTATAAAATCCCTTTTGTTCGTATTTGTACATTTCCATTTCATGTTGCTATAATATTTTGGTTGCTGGCTTCTTGGTGGCCGGACAAGGAAGAGAGGCTACAATGGCATTAAGGGGTGGTGGTGGCAGGTGTAAGAGGGGGAGGTGCAAGCTTCTAGATGTACATGCAGTGGTGGACAGTGCCACCGGACAAATACTCGTTCGGTAGCGGAACCACATTTAAACTTGCCCAGGTCAGGGGCGCAGCTGGACAATAATATTTGTTTACGTATATACCTATAAGACCCCTTTTATAATATGCATGATATCTTAAGGAACTGGTTGAAACTTGAAACTGATTACGCTCGCACAGGCAGCCGTGCTAGTTGCTTGAATGGTGGAGCTGACACATCCAATAAAAGATTATATCATGCTTCTTATTAATATATATATATATATATATTATAAATATCTCCATAACTAAATTTATTTCTATGGCGATGAGGAAACCTGTATAGTCTCTTGAGCAATACACACGAAGAAATCCGAAAAAAATCAACATAACTAAAAAGAACTCTCTTGAGTGCCATGTCATATTCATCACAAGGGTTTACGTATCCCTTTCTAGGACTACCATATTGAGCACCCCAATCCTGTGCTGCTTCTTGAGCATTATTTATGCCTGCAGTATAGGTTCAGTTGGAGTTTCTCCCGTGCGTTAGGTGATTTGTCCTGCTGGTTCACCAAGACACTAGTGACTCACTTGTGTTATCCCCGAACACAAAGCCCTATCCATCCGGCATTACCACGAGCTGTGAAACTGCCATCGATAATTAGCTAATTACTTTCCCTTCATCATCGATAATTAGCACATTGCAGCGTGGAGTAGGTGCTACTATTTGTCTGCCCTGCTGTGTGGCACACATGATCTTTCATACAGTACATATTAGACGAAACTCCCCTAGGTTCATCCATGGAGTGTACCATACACATTTTATGCTGATTTGGCTATAAAGGGAGTCTTGTTGGGATCTGTGTGCCAGGCCGAGATGTCATCAAAGTCATCCTTCAACGGGATTGCCAAAATCTCCTTGCCGTCCACATGGCGGAGAAAATCTACCTGACCAGCCCCCAGTCTGCCTCACGGCAGATTTATTCTTCGGCAACAAGGAGAGATCAACTAGCTAGCACTGTTATATATGCAAGATCGTTGACCACGAAATAAAGGCAGGAGTTCTCGCAAAAAATGAAAAAATAAAGGCAGGAGTATGCTTGATTCAACAACGCAACAACACTGTACAGAAATTACAATATATAAAATCATCAATTGTAAATAACAGAAGATTTAATTCTTTATGAAATAACAAAACACTATGTATAGTAATTGGAATTGCCATTACATAGTAGCTAGTCGATTCCTCCTCACTGCAGATTGCTTGCAGATTTCCGTTTCTTGCCATTGCTCTGATATGTTGTTGCTGGCTTGTTGGTGTTCTTGGTCGAACAAGGAGGAGGGGCAGCAATGGCGAGAAGAGGTGTAGGGGTGGAGGCCACGGGAGAAAGCTTCTCGATGTAGATGCATAGGGGGACAGTGTCAACCGACAAGTACTCTTCTTTCGGCACACGCAACCACTCGTACTCTCTGTCGCCGGGCGCAGGGGCGCCACCAGACAGGGAGCTGCTGCTCATCAGGGCCGACTTCATCATGACCATATGCGTTGTGCCGCGGCCAGAACGCTCTACAGAGAGCTCGCACGCGAACTGCGGCGCCGGGTCGCCACCATCCGCTCTAACGCATAGCAGAGACACGGATATGTTTGGGCCGTGCTGGCCCAGTGACACCAGGAACAGGCTGCGGTGCCGGTTAACGCCCGCAGCAGCTTTGTCGACCTCGCCGACCAGGACGTGCCAGCCGCACAAGACCGGCAGGTTCAGGGTCCGAGGCTGGCCGTAGGGGATGCAGATGGTGGGGCGCGAGTGGCCATCGGAGCCAGTGATGTGGTCGAGCAGCTTCTGCTTGGAGCCGATGAAGCCGCAACCCCCGCCGTCCGAAGCCCTGGCCGGGCATCCGCAAGGCGCGTGCGGGCACGCGCGCCTGTGTTCAGCTGACTGTGGTACACGATGCCGCCGGCTTCGCAGCCGTACTTCTCGAAGTCACACCGCACCATGACGGAGGCCACGAAGGCGTCAAGAAAGGCGAAGTGGACAACTATGAGGCCGCAGGGTTCTTCTCCATGGAGTTCGCGGCAGGACGAGCACAACAGATGGTCGGCGTCACACTGGCGTCGAGATTCAGTTGAGATAGCAGGATCCAGATATGATATGCAAAGACGATTAATTGATGAAAGAAACTTTCGATGCATGGCGATTCATACCATGAAGACGGGGGATTTGAGGGGGAGGCGGCAGGTATGGCAGGTCAGCAGCGCCGTGGACATGCTAAAGCTGAGGTCCTGCTGCGATTCCGTCTCCGTGGCGGTGGCTTCCACCGCAAGAGCTCGCTCTCCTCTGCCATGGCTCATGTTTTTCTCCTTTGAGAATGCCGGCGCGGGGGGAGTGGTGGATGGATGTGATTCTAGGGCTGAGGCGGTGGGTGAGGGAGGCGGCAGCCGGCGGCGACCTCGTGGGTGGAGGGTCATAGACAGCCAAGAGAGAACGATACAGGGGATTCTCTCCCGATGTCGCTAGACGTATATGCTATCCCGGGGAACTCATGGGGATCGGGTCGAGGAAAGCGCATGGCTTCGAGCGTCCAAATGCCCAAGACACTTGGCCCGGGTCTGACTTTCCAGGAGGGTTTTCCTTTCCAGGAGGGTGTTCCACCCAGGGATGAGGCCAGGATCCAACCGGGATCCTTTCCAACCAAATGAGACCAACTTCTCCCCCTGGGCGGGCCCCGACCGGTGCACCGTTTGGAGCAATAAAATACAGCAATACGTTTCGAGCATCCCCCCCCCCCGATTAATTGTCTTAGATTTTTCTAGATACAAATGTATCCAGACACGTGTTAGTTTTAGATACATCTGTATCTAGACAAATCTAAAATAAGTAATTTAAGACAGAGGAGATACAATTGTACCGTGCCACCTGAAGAAAAGGGCACTATCTCATCAAGTGTGCTACCTTCGGAAACGTTTATCACTCGACTATTGTGGGTTGTAAGCTGCGCTCACTGCGCTACATTCGCATCGCACGTGGGCCTTGGCCTTGCCTTTTTGTTTCGAGAGAGGCTGGACTAGGCATTAAGTGTGATGCTGGCAGTAGGCAGTAGCTACTATGGGAAAAATACATGTTGCCTAGTGTTTGGATGCAAGTCGAGTGTAAATTGTCGTTCACTCCGCGTAGTACATCGTGAGCCGAGTGCTCTGGAAAAACCACACGACAGCCGGTTGTGGCTCGGCTTACCTTCGTACAAGTGAATACCATCCAAAAATCAACTGGTTTCTACACAAATTTTGGAACATTATGAGAAAAACACTCATCTGATGCCAAGGGCTCCGCATAAGCAGCAGCCACTATGCGGTCGTCCTGCCTATACTGGCTCTATGGTGGCAGCTCATGCAGGCTGAGTGTGTATTAATCGGCTTATAAATGCAAGTGGATTATCTCATAATATACACTCAGCTCACGTAGGCAACGGTCGCATTGCACGTGGGCCTAGGCTGACCATTTAGTGTGACCCTAGAAGTAGCACTATTGCTCGAGTAGTTTGAAGTTTGTCACAAGCTGTAAGACCAACGTGTCAGGGACTTTCACGGTGCGATCTGCATACCATACAAAATGGGAATTTCAACTTGGGCACAAGTTGGAATCAACGACTAGAGCTTCAGACCCATCTTATACATGGGACTCGGTATGGAACTTAGTCTGCCCAGCAAAGATAAAAATATTTATGTAGCGGCGCTCCAGAGTGCTATTTCCTGTCGATGTATCCTTGCTAAATATTTATGGGAAGGAGCAGAACTTCAGCTATGGCCGCATGTCTAATCAACTATAACTAGTTGTATATAACTAGTGGAATATTACGGCGACGGCTAAAGATATAACTAGTTGTATATAAGTTCTACGTAAGAAAAACAATATCACTGGAAAATACTTCAAAAACGAAACCAACAATATCACTGAAAAGTGAAAACTACATTCAAATATGTGGTCAAACTTTGACCCAAAACCATAGTTTTAAATAGCCGGCTATAGCTATAGCCTTTTCAGCAGGGTGCCGCTAAATGGTCGCCTTCATAAATAGCACGCTATAGCCTGCTATAGCCCGCTATAGCCGATTTAGAGGCTCGCCGCTATTTTCCATAGCCAGCTATTTAAAACATTGCCCAAAACATGATAATGACTAATAAACCCAGATGGAGGTAGTATTTTGCTAGTTAAATGAATGTTGAATTTGATACAAAATAAGAGGGCACCAATAGATCTTCATTTTCTGCATGAATACTACACATCGCATTGGGTGGTCACTTTCTCTTTTATAAATGAAGCTCTTGATGTACTCTCCTTGAAAACCTTAGATTTACAGTTTTCCTAAATTTCTGTCCGGTGGTGGAGCCAGGAAAATTATATCAACAGGGCCGAATGATGTTGAAACTGCTTGGGGAGGGCCAAGCCAATGAAAAACATGCTTTTGACAGGAAATAATCACTCATTTTAGCACTATTTATCAGCAAATTAGCATTGCATCTCTGCTGTCAAGGGGGGGCCGGGGCCCCTGCTGGCCCCCCTTTCTCCCCCACTGTTTCTGTCTAATATTTTCAATTTGTCGTAAATTCAATTTTCCATCCATGCAATCTTGAGACGCGCATCTCAAGTCACAACTTCAGTATGGCATTTGGGTTGTGGTTTTGAATATTTTTTTTAGAAAAGAGGAACTGACCCACCCAGGGTACTCTCCTCTGTCATGTGCGCAGATCATCTTGTCAGGATTTTCGACCACTCAAGTGCCCGCCTACAGCAACCTTGGGCGCCATCCCTTGTGACGAGCATCGTTTCTTTGTTATTTCCCCACTGTCGAATTGATGTGAGCTCCTGTCCTCAATTTGTCTCCGCCATAGTCCAGGATGGTGGCTTGGTGTACCACCGGAGCCGCAGCGACTTCTGACACCCATATCCCTTAGTAGTGACTCGAACTTAATCTTCATCTCCGTTTGTCCAGTCTTTGTGACCTCATGTCCTTCATGTTCTGGCACAATAACTCTGTTTTTTTCTTCTGCCTAAATGCTACATACATTTAGTCCTTTATACAATGTGGCAGTGGATAGATGGACTTGGCTGAGGGGGAGATAGATGAAGGTTACTGCTCAAGTGGTTTCCCAACTGTATGATCCATTGTCGATCTCTTGATTTTCATCCCCAATTTCATTTCGCGCATTTTGTGTGTGTCATACTGGTTTTATTTTTCTCAAAAATATTTGGCATACTGGATGGATGCTTTAATTGTATTGCAGTGTTTTATTGTTTCAAACGGTGTGTATATGGATGAGCTAGCACACGCCTTGTAAGTATAGTCTATAAGTGTCAAGATTTGGTCATCTTATTTTCGTGAAGGATTATGTTGTAATGAATGAACAAGAGAAAACACATAATCCTCCAATTTTCTGCAATGGGGTGTCACATCAAGCAGTGAATAAACGTAAATTGTTGGAGAGATGTGTTTTGACACTTGGGCTGTAGGGAGCTCAGTACACTTTTTTTTAGTAGCATTTTGGTATATGGGCCAAATATTGTTTTCCTTCAAATACGCACCTGAGGAATACAATAATTATGGAACAAAATGCTTGTGTATGGCATTGGCCCATCCAAGCAGGGATCAATCTGAGCTGAGAGTCCTGATCTAAATGGCTGAACAATATTCACGCCACTGACCCTGGATCCGTATCTAACATGCAATAAGAAAGTTACACGGGAAATTTACTACTTTCCAATTCTGCCTTATTTACTTCTTTCCTAATTAACCATTCTATCCTGGCGATTCCTCAACCTTAGAGCATCTCCAGCGGCGCCCCCAACAAGCCCCCCCTCCCCCCCCCCCACACCAGGGCCCTTTTTTATCCCCAGAGCCGAAAAATTGGCTCAGTTGCGCCCCCAGAAGTCCACTTTTCGCTGGTTATGGACGAATTTGGCACCAGCGGACACAGGCCGAACCCAGCGTGCTGGGGGGCGCCTGGAGGCGCTGGGGGAAACCATTTTGGCGCAAAAGACTAGCAGGCCCGGTGAGTCAGCGACCGGGCGCGCTCGTCGTCCTCATCGCCTCGGTTTTCCACGAGGAATCAATGCCAAGGCTGTCGTGCCAATCAGCCTTCCATTGATGCCTCGTCGGCGGCACAGTGAAGGCGCGGCGACGCGCGTCCTCGCCGGTGAGCGCACGCCCTCCACCAGCATAGAATCCTCTTCCCCTCTCGACCTGCCACCGCCGACGAGCTGATACGTCTCCAACGTATCTATAATTTTTTATTGTTACATGCTATCATATTATCTGTTTTGGATATTTTATATGCATTAATATGCTATTTTATATGATTTTTGGGACAAACCTATTAACCTAGAGCCCAGTGCCGGTTTCTGTTTTTTCCTTGTTTTAGAGTTTCACAAAAAAGGAATACCTAACGGAGTCCAAATGGAATAAAACTTTCACGATGATTTTTCTTGGACCAGAAGACACCTAGGATACTTGGAGTGCAAGACAAAAGAGCCACGAGGCGGCCACAAGGGTGGAGGGCGCGCCCAGGGGGTAGGGTGCGCCCCCTGACCTTCTGGGCCCATCGGTGACCCCCTGACCTAGATCTTCCTCCTATATATACTCTTATACCCCACAAACATCCAGGGGAGCCACGAAACCACTTTTCCACCGCCGCAACCTTCTGTACCCGTGATATCCCATCTTGGGGCCTTTTCCGGCATCCTGCCGGAGGGGGATTCGATCACGAAGGGCTTCTCAATCAACAACATTGCCTCTCCGATGAAGCATGAGTAGTTTACCACAGACCTACGGGTCCATAGCTAGTAGCTAGATGGCTTCTTCTTTCTCTTTGATTCTTAATACGAAGTTCTCCTCGATGTTCTTGGAGATCTATTAGATGTAATACTCTTTTGCGGTGTGTTTGTCGAGATCCGATGAATTTTAGATTTATGATCAGCTTATCTATGAATATTATTTGAATCTCCTCTGAATTTTTATATGCATGATTTGATATCTTTGCAAGTCTCTTCGAACTATCGATTTGGTTTGGCCAACTAGATTGGGTTTTCTTACAATGGAAGAAGTGCATAGATTTGGGTTCAATCTTGCAGTGTCCTTTCCTATTGACAGTAGGGTCATCAAGGCACATATTTCATTATTGCCATCGAGGATAAAAAGATGGGGTTTTCATCATATTGCTTGAGTTAATTCCTCTAGATCATGTCATCTTGCTTAATGCGTTACTCCGTTCTTTATGAACTTAATACTCTAGATGCATGCCGGATAGCTGTCGATGTGTGGAGTAATAGTAGTAGAGCATAATCGTTTCGGTCTACTTGACACGGACGTGATGCCTATATTCATGATCATTGCCTTAGATATCATCATAACTTTGCGCTTTTCTATCAATTGCTCGGCAGTAATTTGTTCACCCACCGTATTATTTTCTATCTTGAGAGAAGCCTCTAGTGAAACCTATGGCCCCGGGTCTATTTTCCATCATATAGGTTTCCAATCTACAATTCTAGTTTCATGCAATCTTTTACATTTTGTTCCATATACCAAAAATACCAAAAACATTACTTTACCATTTATCCATCTCTATCAGATCTCACGTTGCAAATAACGGTGAAGGGATTGACAACCCCTTTATCGTGTTGGGTGCAAGGTTGGTGTTTGTTTGTGCAGGTATTCTGTGGCTTGCTCATTGTCTCCTACTGGATTGATACCTTGGTTCTCAAAACTGAGGGGAATACTTACACTACTGTGCTGCATCACCCTTTCCTCTTCAAGGAAAAAACCAACGCAATCTCAAGAGGTAGCACGCGCGTTTCTCTTCTCTCACATGAACAATTTTTTTTCTTCTGAGTGGAACGTACAAGCCTAGGCTTGAACGGGATTCAAGGAGGTTATGGTTGAAGATCATTAGGCTCTGAAGGTGTTATCTCACATGCTTGTGTTTAGTCGAGATCGTCGACTATAACATGGTGTACCAGGGAGTACTCGCAATGGGACGGGAAAAGATAATGATCTTCTCCTCTATTGTGTTAGTGACTTACAACTGCGGCCGCGGCAAGCGGGGGCGGCAACACTGGACGACTGCACTTTGGTGGTGCTCCCCGAGTACCGTGTCTTGGTTCCTGGGATGAAAACCCAAGTTCTGGCCTTTATTGGTTGTACCTTGCAATGGCCTTGTCGAACGCATTGTTTTGGGGTGAACTCAGACTTTCTCCAGGGCGAAAAGTGAAGATCTTCGGTCAGGCAAATTGTAACACCTTGGAGTCGCCTTAGTATTATATCATGTTAAATTAGAATTGTATTTTGATCTTCCTAGGTATTGATTTTTGCGCGAAATAAAATACATGAAGAAAATAGGAACTGGCATGGAGCCTTAAATTAATAGTTTAGTCAAAAATTGTATAAAATATTCCAAAGCAATAACACAATAGCATTAACCAATAAAAAACTATACATATATTTCATGACATAATAGCGCATAGAGCTTAGTGCCAGTTCAAACATCTCAATTTTGTATGCACATGCGCAAAATTTATAGGAATTTCAAACATCTCAATTTTGTAGGTACTGTTAGCTGATGTGGTAGACATTGCAATTAACCGTACCCTATATGTGGTGTTAGGGCATCTCCTTCTTCTGGACTGACGTCAGCCCGTCCCAGAGAGCATTGGCAGGGGAGGGATCCATCATGGGAGTGGTGCGGAGAGGGATCAGAGGTTGATGACAGCAGCCATGGCCGGGGTACCGACTTTTATAACAATGGTAGGAGGCAGACGGACGGACGAGTGGCGCCGGAGGAGATGCCTCGGCAACCACGTGCCATCAATGCGGGCGGCAGTCGGACGGACGGGACTCCGCCGTGTCGTTTGAATGTGTGGTTGTTGCATGCACCAGGAAGTAGCATGGTAGGCAGATGGACGGACGGGTGGCCATTCTGTCGTTTGAACGCGTGACAGTTGCTTGCACCGGGAAGCGGTGCGGACGGTGCTCCCGGACGGCGCTCCGCTTCAATGCCGGCGCTGGAGAGCAGTCGCTTCCGCTCTAGCTGGGTATGAATGCGGGTGTGACGCTTTGGAGCGGCGCTGAGCGAAAACGCGCGGGGCGGTGGAGGGTTTTTTGGTGGATCAGACCGGTCAGAGACAGGCTTGGGAGCGGTCCGGACTCCTGCCAACCTTCCCACGTTTGTCTCTGGTTAGCGGGAGAAAACAGGTCCGGACAGCCCAGCGGACCGATGCAGGCCCGCGTTGGATGGCTTCCGCGGTCCGGACCGATATAGGTTGTTCTTAGTGTTTTCAGAAAGAAAAATCTCCAGTGTTTTTTCTTAGAAGATTGATTTTCTCAGTGGAACATAGAAGGCTGAGCTTGGATGGGCCAACCTTACATCTTACATGGCATGCTAAGCCTGCAGCTGCGTACAACCTCAGCGTTAATCTCAAAAAAAGAAAAAGAAAAATTCAGCGTTCCAACACTCAGCTGCCTGCTTCCCATTGTCTAAAATCTGAAAACTGCCGTACCCCCCAGTCTCTCCACTCTCAGCAGTGAACGGACTAGAGAAAGAAGGATCGGAGCAGTCGGCGACCTCACCCTGGCCTGTCCTGGTCCGCGTCCTCGAAGATCCGATCCTGGTTAGCCCACCCCTTTTCCTTCCCTTCCTTCTCCATCTAATCTACTAGTGATTCCTTTTCGTGTCATCTTATTTTCCCTCTATTAGTAAACCCTAGCCAGATTTTCCCCTCCTGATCAAACCCTAACATCCATCCTCTTCTACAGCAGTGCAGAGAGAGAGAGAGAGAGAGAGAGAGGAGAGGGTACCGCTGATGGATCCCGCTGCCGAGACTCCCCAAGGCCAAGGGTAAGATCCCATTGGTGTTCCTCCCCCTCTTAATTTTGTGTCGTGCACTACTTGCTTTGTATATGCTATCGCTATTCTGGACGGATGTGGATATGTGTGTTGGATTCTAGCAGCTGCCCTGATGTGAATATATGTGTGTCCATTGATTAAATTCCTTTTCATGCCAGGGCCGGTACCTTTCCCACGCGTGTGGACGGCAGTTGGCTGCGCTGTTCTGTGCCGCTGGCCGACCCAGTGTCCGAGGTGCTTGGCGACGACAACCTCCTCATCGAGATCCTCGTCCGCCTCCCTCCGAAGCAGTCCTCGCTCTCCCGTTCGTCCGTCGTATCCAAGCACTGGGGCAGCATCCTCCACAACCCCCAGTTCCGCAAATCCTTCCTCAAGCACCACCGGAAGCCTCCTCTGCTTGGGTTCTTCAGAGGGTATGCTAAAAGCTTCATTCCTGCCATGGACTCGCCTTACCGTATCCCTACTGCCCGCTTCTCCCTGCCCAAGAGCACCATAGCCTACCACACTGATGAAGCATACATGGGCTGCTGCCATGGTCTGTCTGTCCTAATTGACACGAATAAGCATGACACCGTCGTGTGGGATCCCTCTCACCGGCAAAGAGCACATCTTGGCTTTTCCACCAGTATTCCACTCTATGAGGACAAACTCAACCTGGCATGGCGTTGTACTGTGCGTTGATGCCGAAGATGGGCACGTCCATGGAGATTTCTTCTCAAGCCCATTTAAATTGGTTTAGGTCTGCGATGGATTCAGTACACAGGCATCTTGTTCTTTCTATGACTCGTAGCGTTTGGGGCAATATTTTCTCGGTGACCATAGCAAATAATATTTCTGCGACAAGCCACAGCATCCTTGTCGGGAATACACTTTGCTGGTTGATTTGTGGTGGTGAAGTTCTTGTTTTTTATTTCGAAATGCAAAGTCTTGTTGTGATCAAGACGTCGGTGGAAAACCATGTTACCAACGACCGGTGTTTTCAGCTCTTGCGGATGGCTGATGGTGGCCTTGGCCTTGCTGGTTTATTGGACCCGACGATCCAATTATGGATAGGAAATCTAACTGTGATGGTATTGACGAATGGGTCTTGCTGCGCAAAACCATTCCACTGGATGAGATGCTTCCAAGGAGAATAAGTTATGGATTTTTTGTTGGGTATGATGAGGACACAAATTTGGTTGTTCTATATACGATGATTGGCAACTTCACGCTCCAAATTGACTCGATGCAGATCAAGCATATTGTTAAAAGAAACTAGATATGTCATGACACCTTTCATACCTACAGGAATTTCTATACTACATGTAATTGCTTTGATGCCTGGCCATTGCTAAAGGCTAAATACAATTACATGCTTGTAATGATCTTTTCATCAGAGGGTTTCTAGAAAATGGATAATGGCAATAGCTGCAGGAGTGAAACCATCTGAAATAATTAATCAATTGGAACATCTGGAGGCGGTTTAAGGCTTGTCATGTTTTCTTATTCACTATTCTTCCTTGCAAGAATTAAATTTATATTGATCGATCTTGATATAAATCGTCAACTCATGAATCTTGTGCTCTAGTTTTTATCGAAGAGTAGCACTAGTTTATTAATTTCACGTAGTGCTATGTTATGCTTGTTTTGGAACTCTGGTTTCCCATTCCGTGCATACTTTATTTTGGCTTTATTGTCATAATTGGTACACAACTTACTCGACAATTATTCTGGGTAAATGCATTTTCTGTAAACATATAATACACTAATTCCTTTTTGGACCTGGCAATATATGTGGAGCCACATTGGACTTTTCTTTGAATTTTCATTTGGTTTGGGTTTCATTTTCTTCTAGGCCAGAACTTTGAACACACCTGATATGCTAATGTTCTATCTTTGTCAAACAACTTAGGTAATTTTCTATTTTCTTATACCCTTTTTTGCTTGGTTACCCAATTTACAAGATGGTGCATAGTCTATGCTTGCATTTTCCTTCGTACTAGACATACTAGCCTTGGCATACTAGACATTTTTCTATCGTACTCCGAGCCTCATAAATAGCGTGGCACAAAAAAGTAAATCTGGAATGAGTCAACATTCTTGGGAGTTCTGTTTTTTTTTGCGTCACATGATTGGTGGCAAGTCACCGATCTCTTAGTTTCAACTGCGATCGTACATAGTTATGTAGCAAGAATCTTGTAAACATGTCAACATACAGCTGCCAGTACAAACTAAATGCTCTGTTATTGTTGTTCTCCATTTGTGTTATCAGTTTGTCGAATAATGATGGGATGATTGAGCTCTGGATATTTGTTCGTATAATTTGCGCTATGGCAAGGTTAATATTTATTTTTGGGAATCATCCATAATTTGTTTTTCTGAGTGGGCATGATAAATTAGTTTGACTGAGATGCCGTTGATGTTCTGCAGGTATCCAGAGTTAAATTCGGGTGGTTGAGATGCGGACATGGCTATTTGGTGTAAGGAAGTTGTTCCATTTTGTATGGTGTGTGGTGGATGCTCAAAGTGTCCTACTATGTAGTTTGCAGATTCTTCCATTGTGTATGCCGCGCGGATGTGTTGTGGTTGATGCTTGTTCTACATTTATGTATTGTGGCCTGTGAAGTGGAATTTGTTGGATTTAATCATGTGGACTCTTTTATACTATTATTATCTAATGTCGACATGCGTGCCTGGTTACTAGTTAGTGTCTCATGGAGTTTCTCTGATTAAATGATTGGTTCTGTGATGTGAGAACTTACTGGAAAGATGAACATTTAATCCTCCTTTTCTAAAAAAAAACTAGAAAAATGAACAAAGAATAGTTGGCTCTAGCACTTTACACTGTTTCTTGGTATCCATGGTTGATTTCTGTGAGTCTTCCTTGTGATTTAATATTGATAAAGCTGCTTCGATCTCCACTTACGGAAGAGCAATACAATGCTTGCATAGGCCCAGAGGCAGACATGGCACACCACCAAGCTCCAGTTGTCTACATTGTTGGGCTGCTACATGATACTTTAGCACCTCTGATGTTTCAGCAACATGAAAAGCAACTGTTGCATAGTTGCGAAATGCAAAATGAATTTCTATAGTTTTAAAAATTCTTGTAACTAAAATATTTATATACAACTAAAGAACACTCTCGTTTAAGCCATTACCTTTAAATATGTGGTATTTTGTACAATATTATGGAATGTATCAAATACACCAACTATCTTCTATAAAGAACACATCGGTGAAGCAATAAACATAGAAAAGTTTATTAAGAAACTTACTTAAGAACTGATGCACATATACAGTATACCCATTAACCATTAAATTATAGAACATGAAAAATGACCTAAATAATACTTCTTGGTCTTGGGGCCACCTGATGGACATGGACTGGTCGGTGATTATCAAATAAATCTCCAAATCAATCTGGCCTAAGCCCGAGCGCTTGACTGCCGGCTAGCAGCGGCTGCCTTCTTCTTTTCCTGGCTACGTTGGACCTTGCTGGGGCTCGTTTCTGCTCGAATTTGCTATGCGAATTTAGGAGGGATGGAAAGAATAGTGGGGCATAAGGCTGACCTAGAGGGGGGAGTTGGGGAGAGGCTCGGGGCGTACGATCGATCGATTGGGAGGAAGCGCTCGGGCGGTCAGATCAGGCCTGATAAAAAATATACAAAGTTGGCCCAAAAAATTGGGGCCCCTTGGGATTTAGGGGCCCGGTGCGGTTGAACTGCTCGCACAGCCCCCTGGACGGGACTGCTTATATATCTGCATTGGCTTGAGAGGCAGGCAAGAAGGATCTGCTGCCAAAACGCACAACCAAGAGCACAACATCAGGAGGAAGCACGAAATGGAGCGGCCACAACGCTTAATTGTCCGTGCTCTATGAAAGTTGTTAGGAGTCTATGTCACTTTACCATTGTTTCAATGACAAATTTGATATTTTTTTTATTGTGAGTTCATTTTGATGTGCTTCTGATCCTAAGATGTCAGTTGACTTCGATGCATATCTGTCCCAAAATTTGGCATGGTCGAGGATGCACACAAACATTTTTGCATTCTCTGGTTGTTGGCAATCCATTAGTCATTATTGGTAGACAATGCATGCATCTGACATCAAAGTAACTTCTTGTGTTAAAAAAATCAAAGTAATTTCTTGGTGAGAGTGTTAAACTGTGGTTTAGTGCACAAAATGAAAAGGAGGTGCTGAGAAATTTTATTCATTAATCGTGTGATGATTACTACAGAAGAAACACCCAATGCCAAATTTTTTGGACAGAGTGCAGTCTAATATGTATTCCTTGGTTGCTACATGACCCTTCAACACCACCTCTTATGTTTTCAGTAACATGGAAAGTATCACTTATGTTTTCAGTTTACTGGTTATCATTGATTTCATTTTTATGATAGGATTGCTTGATATCGTGTGTGTGTGTGTCGGTGTACTAGAGTAGGGTTACCCTAGTATCCCGAACTTGTGCACGGGCAGTCGCAGCATCCCGCGGCAAGGCTTGCCGGGTGACCGCATGGGTCATCCGTGGTTCCTTTGGAGCCATTCAAGAACAAAATGTCCAAGCCAAGAAGACAAGACCCCGGCAAGCTCCTCTTGCCGGGGTCTTGGGATGCTTTTGTTAGCCTTCCCGGCAAGCTCCTCTTGCCGGGGTCTTATCTTCTTGGCTTGGACACTTTGTTCTTGAATGGCTCCAAAGGAACCACGGAGGACCTTGGCGGTCACCCGGCAAGCCTTGCCGCGGGATGCTGCGACTGCCCGTGCACAAGTTCGGGATACTAGGGTACCCCTACTCTAGTACACCGACAGGAGCCCCCGGGCCTGGACCATACACGGTGCCGAGCGCTGTTGGGCCAGGCCCAAGACAGGGCACGGGCACGCGCGGCCTAGGTTACGCCATATCTTACTCCGTATCCACCGCGCCCTCCCCGAACGGCACGCGCCGAATGCGGCGTCGTGGGAGAGATCGTGGGGGTTTCTTTATTCGGAAATGCGGAACGTCCGCCCCCTCCCTCTTTATAAGCAGGGGAAACAGGGGCAGTTCGCACATTCGCCCGTTGCTGCTTCCAATCTCAGAAATCTCCGCCGCTCCCTCGCCTTCCCAGAGCAGAGAGAGAGAGCAGCGCCCCGCCCCCCATCGCCGCCAGCATCACCAACGCCGTCGACCTCCTCCACTGCTTCCGCCATGGCTCCAAAAGCCGACAAGGGGAAGGCCATGAAGTCGACCGAGGCGCAGCGGCTCGCGGCGCTGCGGAAGGAGCGCGCAGTTTTCCCCCCCAAGCTTTCCGCGAAGGAGCTGAGGGAGAACTACTACCTCTTCTGGTCGGTGGAGACACGAGCGCACCCGCGCACAAAGGTACTCCCCGCCGTCGCTTGGAAGAAGGCCCCGAATGGATACCCCTTCTTTGCTCTGTTCTTCTACTGCGGGCTCTGCCCGCCTTTCTCTGATTTCTTCTGTGACATTATGAATACCTATGGATTCGATCTCCTTGACTTCACCCCCAATGCCGTCCTGACCATGGCAGTTTTTGCACATCTCTGCGAAAACTTTGTCGGAGTCCTTCCCAACGTAGCCCTCTTCCGCCACTTCTTCATACCCCGAGTAGAGAGAGGAGAGCCTCTATCTGGCGGGATTACCTAGATCTCAAGGGCCGGCAAGAAGGAAACCTATCTAGAGGGAGAGTTCCGCGGCAAGTGGGAGGAGTGGAGAGCAGATTGGTGCTGGATTGACGAGGAGAATCCGCAGCCATTCACCACCCGGCGCCAAACCCCAGTAGCACGCGGCAGCGATTGGAGCGACGTGGCCCCGGAAGACGACAGGCTGAGGATTGCCGTCACCAGGATCTTGCGCCTCAGGCTTGCCGGGCTTACTGTTGGCGATGTTGGCGCAGACTTCCTTCGCCGCCGCATCGCCCCCCTGCAGGAACGGGGGAGGCCCACTTGGGAATTCAAGAACGCGGCAGACATTATGAGGCTGCGGCCGGGCCTCAACTACAACTTCACAGTCCTGGAGCTCAACGCAATGCTGCAGGAGCTGTTCAAATATGACCCCCAACATCCCGAGGTGTTCAGGTTGCCGGGGGGTGTCGTCCCGTTGTGCAACAATTCCGTGCTCGACCGCATCCGTGCAATGATGCCGGTGCGCGACTTGCACGGGATTGTGCCAACTTGGCAGGAGCCTGCCGACGAGGTCGTGCTGCAGTTCTTCGACGACTTGGTGGAAGTGCCAGTCCGCCCCGATAAGAAGGACGGCCTCACCCGCAACACCACGGATGCGGAGTTGGCGCTCATCGCCACTAGGCTGGAGGAGGCAGCGGCAGCTGCAGCCGCTGGCGAGTTCGGATTCACTGTGGAGGAGGCTGATGCAGCGGAAGCGGCAAGCCATGCCGAGCGAGGGGAGCCCGCCGGCAAGAAGGAGCTTGCCGGACGTGACGCCGAGCCGAGCGAGCCCGCCAAGGACACGAGCGGCTCGTTGGAAATCAACTCTTCTTCCTCCTCATCTTCGAGCAGCTTGCCACAAGCAGAGCCTCCGTCCCCACCAAGAAGGCGTCTCCGCAAAGCCGGTGACGTGGCGGAGCGGCAAGCGGGTCAACAGTTGCCGCGCCGCGTGACACGCTCTACCGCGGCAAACACCGTTGCCGCGGGAGCGCCTCATGCTGCGACGGTAACTGGAGCGGAGTCTAGCCGGACCACCGCTTCAGTCCCTGCCGCTACTCACGCCGCGCCGACAGCCGGAGCGGGGTCGTCTCAGCCCACCGCCACCGCTCCCGCCAAGCGGCCAAGGGAAGCTACCCCTCCGCCTCCTCACGCCGGGCACGCGCCGGACTTCGACTTCTCCGCGTTCAGCTCCGACGAGGAAGAAGAAGAAGAAGAGTAAGCTTCTCTTGCTGTACCTATAGTTCTTCGATTCTTGCTGTTTTGTCTTGTTTCTCACTTGCTTTTCCCTGAACCTGTTCCTCTTCAGGACTCTGGCCCAGAGAGCGGCTAAGAGAGCTAAGGCCCCGGTGATCGTCATCGAGGACGAGCCCACTGCGACAGCAGGTGGCGCGCCCGAGACAACCTTGCCGGACCCGGCGACTTTTCTCCAGGGCAGCCCCCAGCGTAAGTGTATGATTTACTTTCTGCTGCGAGGCGCGCTTGGGTACTTGTCTTTGCTGATATCTGCTTGTTGACTTGTGTAGGAGCCGAGCAGCCTCACCAGGAACCAAGGGAGAATCCCCCGACAAGGGAGAATTCTCCGGCAAGGGAGGGCTTCCCGGTAAGGGAGAAGTCTCCGGCAAGGGAGGGCTCTCCGGCAAGGGAGAAGTCTCCGGCCAGGGAGGGTTCTCCGGCAAGGGACAGCACCAGCGGCCCCCCGACGGCGGAGACCACAACTGCAGAACCTGGTGCAGGTACTCCTCTTGCTTCAAAACTTCCCTTGGGTTCTTCTTCTTCTGATCTTCTTGAGTTTTTGCTGGATTTTGTTTGACTCTTCCCCCTTTTCCGGCCGTCAGATCCATCCGCTGCGGAGCAGATGGAGACCGAGGTCGCCACCGACGAAGCAGCCGGTGGTGGCGATGCCGCCGGCGCAGGGGCCGGCAAGGCTGCCAACGCGGCAACTGGCGAGGGATCTGGCGATCGTACTGACGGCCCAGAGGCCGCAGGAGCGCCAGGCGCTACGCCGACCGCCGACCCGTCCGCCAAAGCCGCAGCGCCAAGCTCCGGGGAGCCCCAGCCGGGCATCTACTTGAAGGCCGGCGACGACGTCTTCATCAATCTTCCCTGGGCATCAAGCTCCAGAGCGCCGGTCGAGGGGGAAATCTTCGATGAAGAAGTGCTTGCCTCCGCGTGGCTGACGCTGGTCGACGCGCCAAGCGGCAGCAGTAACGAGCCCGAAGAAGAGCGGCTGCTGCGGAAGTTGGTGTCAGTCTACCGCGCGCGACAGGCCAAGCTGGAGTCCCGCGAGGCACTTGTCGCGAAGGCGGGAGCAGACATTGAAAAGTGCGCGGAAGAGCTCGGGGGTTTCCACCGGGAAGCCCTCCGATCCCTGGCGGAGGAGAGGGAGCAGCTCGTTGAAGCGCGGAAGGCCTTTCTCCTCGAGAAGGCCGAAGCCGAAGAGCGCTAGCGACTTGCCGCTGTGAAGCTAGCCGCGGAGGAGGGCGAGCTGGCGCAGCGGAAGGTCAATCTTGACGCCCACGAGGAGGAGCTTGCCTCGCGCGAGGAGAAACTTGGCGGAGCCCTCAAGCAAGCGGAGGACGCTGCCGCTGCCGCCGAGGCCGCCAAGGAGGAGTTGAAGACGAAGGTGGCGCGGCTGGAGGCCGATCTCTCCGAGAAGGGCAAGGAGCTCAGCGCCGCCAAGGTCTCCAACGTGGATCTTGAGTTGAAGCTAACAACTTTGACCAAGACTCTGGACAGCGCCAAGAAGCGGGAGGCGGCCTTGAAGGAGGAAATCAAGGCCGACAAGGCGCTGCTGGAGAGCGCTGCCACCGCCCAGAACGCCTTCAGGGAGACCGTGACGCACTGGACGGAGAGTCTTGTGAACGCCGCCACGGACATCGACAAGGAGCTGGCGCAACTGGGGATGGAGGATCTCGGGTATCCCTCCGACGACAACCTCCAAACAAGCGCCAAGCTCATTCTGTTCTTCAAGGGCGTGGCGACGGCCCTTCAGCGACTCCGGGAGAGGATCCCCAAGCAACTGGCTGACGAGTCGCGCAGGGTCTGCGCAGGGGCCCTCCAGAAAGTATTGATGAAGGTGGCCTTCCGCAATCCGGGCCTCCGCCTCACCAACATCCTCAGGACCTTGCCGCCAGAGGCTGATCTAGAGGAGCTCAAAGCCCTTGTCGCATCCATTGTGGACAAGGTGAGCGGGATCAAGAGGGTTGAAGGCGATCGCGTAGATTAGGCTGCCCATTTCTTCTTCCCTTGCCGCTGTTTATCTTGTCATGAAAACAGTCTATTAGAGCTGCGACAAGCTATTTTGTAATATAACTTTATTTTGGGTAGCCATTGCAATGTTATTCCCTTTACTTGACTCTTTGCTTTGTATGCTTTTACCCTACGCTTTTAGGGAACTTGCCGGTGCAGGCACCTTAGCCACGAGCGCTGAGTGCGGAACGTCAGCAGCCTGCTGGCGGTGCCGCTACCGGCAAGAAACCTTGTCGCGAGTAGTTGCAGCTCACTTAAGTTGTCGAGCGGACTCGAAACAAAGTAAGGGCGCTAGCAGCTCACTTAATTTGTTGAGCGGACTCGAAACAAAGTAAGGGCGCTAGCAGCTCACTTAAGTTGTTGAGCGGACTCAAAACAAAGTAAGGGCGCAACTAGCTACGAGTTGGTTCCTCCGCGCACAGGTTTTCCAAACAAAGTGCGGTCGTTCAAGGGAGATAACTTAGAAATTTAAAAGACTTGATTGCTCAAACTTTGGCAACTTAGCTTTTCTGTTGTTTGCTTCCCGGCAAGGCGAAACTTTCTTAAACGACGCCTGGTCCATACCATCATCTTCTCCTCTCCCCCACGGCAAACTTGTGGGCGAGGGGAACCTTCTTTTCAAAAGAAAGAAGAGACAATACAGATATGGAGCTTTACGGCTCGTTAGTGCTTACCGTGGAGCAGGTGCTGCACAAAGTGTCAGATCATATATGCCAAAAAATAGAAAGCATGATATCGACAAAATGCGCGGGGCACATGAGCTTTATTTATGCACGGGTTCTGCGCCCGGCTTTGTACAAAGGATTACATGCAACAGCGGCAAGACTCGTACAAAAGGTGGTTGCCGGAACAGGTTCCGGCAACCGCGCCTTATGGGTAAAACTTACGGAGATGTTCAATATTCCAGGAGTTGCTCACCGGAATTCCATCTTCGGTCTCAAGGCGGACAGCGCCAGGCCTAGTGACTCGTTTCACCCGGTAAGGGCCTTCCCACTTCGGCGTCAACTTGTTGGAATTCTTGGCAGGCTGAACGCGCTGAAGAACAAGGTCGCCTTCCTTGAGACTTCTGGCATTAACTTTGCGGTTATGGTAGCGGCGCAAAGCTTGCTGGTAGCGAGCAGCTCGCACAGCAGCCTGAAGACGGTCTTCCTCAAGGAGCAGCGTGTCATCTTGTCGCAGCTGCTCTTGCTCAAGCTCATCATAAGCGAGCACTCGAGGTGACCCGTATACGAGTTCCGTGGGGATAACTGCCTCTGCTCCATAGACTAGAGCGAAAGGTGTCTGGCCAGTGGCTCGATTGGGTGTCGCCCTGATCGACCAAAGAACCACCGGCAGCTCTTCGATCTAGTTTCTTCCGCACTTATGCAGCCTGTCGAAAGTTCTGGTCTTGAGCCCGCGCAACACTTCAGCATTTGCCCTCTCCGCTTGACCGTTTCTTCTCGAGTGAGCAACAGAAGCGAAGCAGACCTTGGCGCCAAGATCTTGGACGTACTGCATGAAGGTGCGGCTCGTGAATTGTGTACCGTTGTCGGTGATTATCCTGTTAGGGATCCCGAAGCGGCAAACAATCGACCTGAAGAACTTGACGGCTGACTGTGCGGTCACCTTCCGCACTGGTTCCACTTCCGGCCACTTTGTGAACTTGTCGATTGCAACGTACAAGTACTCAAAGCCCCCGACAGCTCGGGGAAAGGGGCCGAGGATGTCGAGCCCCCAGACCGAAAATGGCCAGGATAAAGGGATCGTCTGGAGAGCTTGAGCTGGTTGGTGTATCTTCTTGGAATGGAACTGGCACGCTTCACACTTGGTTACTTGTGCAGTTGCATCCTGGAGGGCTGTTGGCCAGAAGAAACCTTGCCGGAATACTTTGCCGACAAGTGCTCTTGCACCAATGTGGTGACCACATATGCCTCCATGTATCTCTGCCAACAGCTTTTGTCCATCTTCCCGGTGAATACACTTCAATTTCACACCGTTCAGTCTTCTTCTGTACAGTGTCTTGTCAACAAAATGGTACATACTTGACTGCCGGGCTACTCTTTGCGCTTCTTCTTGCTCTTCGGGAAGTTCTCCTGTCTGAAGGAAACGGACAATCTGCTGCGCCCATGTTGGAGCTCGTGGCTCGACAACAAGGACTAAAGGCAAATCTGCCGCTGCGGGAACATCCGCTTCTACGGCAAGAACCTGCGGCTCTGCCGAAGCTTGACGTTCCCCGAC
>NC_053024.1:725786048-725925016 GCF_003073215.2 Triticum urartu | reverse complement strand
AATAACTATTTCCTTGATATAATATCTTCCGGTATCGGTGAATTGATCCTTTGCAACCGTGGTTCCGACCATGATTGTTCTCCTTTGATTCCATTTCTCAGACAAGACGGAGTACTTGTCTTCTGCAGATCATTTCACGTGTCCACCATCTACTCTGCTCTACCGTCGAGTATTACACTCTGGTATCTCGAGAATATCACCAAACTACATAACTTCTTGTGAGTTCGTCATCAACTATTATTTCTCGACGATTCCAATTTTCTCCGGGTTTTGAGTTGTTTGTCACTCGAAACACCGATAACTGAATCGAGTCCGTTCTACAGTTCAACTACTCTTTGTAATCCTTATTACCTGCGAGTTGTACTCGCTGATGTCATTCCCAACCGATTGGCTACATCATTATCGTCATGTTAAAGCTTAAACTGTGCTACCTGGTCCTTATTCCCAGGGCACCACTTTCTATGATGAGCTAAGCTTACGTCGATCTTCCCCATAATACCATTTCACCTTGAGTAGCAAGCTTGGTTTTGAATTTGTGTCATACCCGTGGTTCCAATATCCTTTCGCTTCGTCATTCCTTTGAGTTGATGTCATCACCAATTGATTACATCTTCATGAAATCTCTCGACAAATGTGTCGTGATCATCATTGGCATTCAGAGCTCTTCGAGGATATCAATTGAGTTCATGATGAGAAATACCATCCTTGCTCTCAATGATTTGTTTTATCATCGATCATTTTTTTGCCTTCCATTCAACACAAAATTGTTCGTGTTCTGTGTTATACCTTGAGTTCCTTGCTATATATCCAACATTTGTTCTTTACCTTGGAGTATTATCATCTTTTATGTCAAGAATGTCATGATAATTTCACCACCTCTTAAAAATTCTTGGTATAGTGATACTTCTCACCATCACCATTCTTCTCGGTCCCCGTATTGGCCAACCGGGAATATCAACAAGTGAACAATGCTGCTTGGATTCTGCAATTCAAGCAACCCTAATGCTTTGAAGTTAATAATCAACAGTTCATTCTTAGACGATCGGTTATTGGATCACCATTCTAACAATTGCTCAGGCTACCTATGCCCATATTTCATGCGCACCTATCAACCAATGTTTAATCGATATGTTTTCCTCGAGCATACCTCATTATATCATAGATCTGACAAATGTTATCTCCTTGTTCACATAATTTTGGAAATCCATCTTTTGGAAATCTCGATGAATTGTCGCTGAGTTCATCAACTACCTCCTTATCCCTTCCTTGGTTTAATGATGAGCTTTTGTTTCGGAACTTGCTTCCATAATAAATTTCCCGAGAATCTTACAATGTCGTCTCGTCAAATTTGTTTTGCACCTTTTCTTCTCAGGCATCCCGAGTCTGAGTTATCCTGACACCAATCAGATCTGAATCTCGGTCAGATATTGTGGTTGGAACATTTTTCCAAGAGTTATAACACTGGTCTTTTATGACCCGGTAAGGTGATGGCATGCCTAGCACACCTGGCCGGATGACCTGCTGTTATAGTTTCCTTATTAGCAAGGTTATCCATTATTCCATGAGGAAATTGTAGGACTTATTCTACAAGTTGTTCCTGATGGATCCTTCCTGTATCCAAAGTCTGAACTTTGCTTGAAGACCATGTCAATGCTATCTCGAAGCATGTATGTGGTAATCCGATTTTCAATAAGAGCATTTGAAGCACAATGCTAATTTTTCTTTATCATTTATCCTAACACCGTTGTATGGGTAATATCATGAGATTCCTCCCCCTTACCTAAATGGTTTTCTACTTTCTATCCTGTCATGGACATCATGCTCCGCTTGTCCTTGGGAAGGATATACCCCCGAAATATGTGTGTATACACATTTTCCCTTCCATTGTTCTGTTTAAACCTGATAACCACTTTTCCTTTCCATTGGTTTGTTTAAACCTTCTTGTGATTTATATTATGTAAGTAGTAATATTTCGCTGCTTATGTAAACACCTCGTGTGCAATTCTGTCAGCAAGACCTTGTTACTATTGTTGATGACATTCCGGTAACCACCGATGGACGAGAACTTTGCCTATTGGTCCGCCTCGTTCAACGAGCAGGAAGATGGTTCTCTTCGTCCCTCGCCCTTGGTACCGATGTTGTTGCCAACATAATGGACATGCTATGCTCTGACATGTCTTGCTTACACGATCGTGCAAGACGTCACTACCCTTCCTACCTTAAACCACCTGGGGGCCCATAACCCACAGGTCCCAGGATCAAAACCTGACTCTCCTGTACACCCATGTTGCCAAAGTTATGTCTCGCATTTGATTTCGTTTGTAATTCATGGGTCATCTTCCTAGCAATCTATTTTGGTATCAGACGCAATACTTATTCTTGATGCTTTGGACCCCTTTCACACTTTGTTCAGGCATCGAACGTTTGCCAACCTGCTTGAAACTTCTCATGGTACTTTCTTACTCTGCTCTGGGCATTTTCTTAAGTTTTAGTTCGAGAGTTACTTTCCGCCACCTTCCCTGATGTTGGCTACCAGATAGTCGACCTTGCCGGTCCGTTTTCCCGGGATAACCCCCTTTTATTCCTTCGTAAGTACGATGGAGTTCCCGAAGAAAGGATGCCGACTTCATCATGATGACATGAAGCAGAGAAATGGAGACATCAACGTAATGGATTGACCTCTTCGAGAAGAGCAACCAAGACCGAGAGGATTTATTAGAAATTCGTAACCAGTTCTTTCCCCTTACTCCCCCTCTTAAATCTCGGGACGAGATTTCTTGTAGTGGAGGAGAATTGTGACGCCCGGGTAATTAAGCTACACTAACCACATCCTAATATACCATGTCATCATGTTTTATTAAGCCAAATTTCCACTTGAGGAAATCGGAGTCAAATTCAAATTTCAAACAACAAGTCAAATTCTTATTTCTTCAAACTATAAAATAAAAATGTTCGATGGGTTGCAAATATTCACTAAGTAATCGCCATGTAGGAACTAACATTAAATGGATTTTTAAATTTCCCCTAGAAACAATTAAAGTGAACAAGCATCCCTTATTATGCCCATTAAAATATGAACTTAATTTCAAACATTTCCAAATAACTACAAACTTTTTGGACAACACCCAAAATATTAGGAGGTAATTATGTTAGGAGTTTCAACTTTAACTAAAATCATTTAGTACCTAATCTAAATACAAAACAGTAGATAAAAAAAGAAAAACAATAAACAAAAAGAAGTGAAAACATAATACCTAATCTACTGGGCACTTGGCCCATCTAGCAAAATGAGGAGGCCCAGCCCAACTCACCTCCCTCCTTCAACCTCCTGTTCACGGGAGGCTTGGTGGACGCCTGTGCGACGTCCGTGCCTCGGATCAGCCACACGCCGGCCATCCGCCGACTCCTCTCGCTGGTTAAGACCGTACTCGACGCCCCCGGCAACCCTAGACGCCCCACTCTCCCCCTCTCGCCCCAGATCCACCTTCCTGCACACTCCCGAACGCCCCCGTCGACATGGATCCGTTGTACGCATAGCCACGGTCGTCCTCACACCTAGCCATCGTGTCCAGCCGCTCCGCAGTGCTCTACTACGCCCTCTACGCCAACGAATGCGACCCGGGAGCCATCCCCACGTCGGGATCGAGTCATTTTCCTCCTCTGCATCGCCGTCACCGTCGCCGGAACCCGCCGTCATCGAGCCCTCCCTGAGCCTGCTGTGCACCTCTACAGGGCGCCTGTGAACTCCTCATTCCTCCCTGTCCCCCCATTTTCCCCATCGGGTCCACCGTCATAGCATCGTTGTGTCGCCCTATGCATCGGCCGCCATGGACGGGAGCTCGGCTCCCTCACCGCGCGCCCCTGGCCGCGTCCCTACACTACCTGCTGGCGCACACGCCGCGCCCTGGCCTCACTGTCGCGCACCCGCGCCGGCCACGCCTACGCCTACGGCCGCGCTCGCCGGATCCACGTCCTGTTGCTGCTCTGGCCGCCCCCATTCGCCTAGCCTCGGGTCACCGCTCGCTGACGCTGCTCGTCCTGCCGCTGTCACCGCCGCCCTTTGATGCACTGCACGGCTGCTGCTCCTTCATACTGGTTGCTGCCCCTCACGCTGCCCACATGCGCCATGCGCACCCGCTGCTACCTGCTTGCTGTTGCTGCGGCTGCTCACCGCTGCTCCTGCCAAACTACTGCTCTTGCTGCATCGCTGCTCCGAGGATCGCCGCTTGCCGTAACGCTGCTGCTACTAGTGCAACACTGCTACAGTAACATTCAGTTACTGTAGCGACTAGCTAGCCTTTATAAATCTACAACGACTAACCCTCTAGACAGCCCCTAAACAGCGGTTAAACAACTGTTAAAAAAGCTAAAGAAAATATGACTAGAAAGTATGCTTGACAAGTTCCAAGTTACTCCATTGGACCAAATTCAAATACGGCTTGGATTAATTCCTATAAAAATGACAAAAGTCTATGTTCTGTTAAGAGAGAGAACTGAAAAACAGATTTACTGTCTTAACTACTTCAGAGCTGTAAATGGACCTATTAGAGGAGCTGTTCAGGCCATCTAATGGCATGGCCTTGTAGTACTGTTGATGTAGAGTAAAACACTTATATGTAGTGTCTTCATTAGAACTACATAACAGTAGTTATAGCCTTCGGAAAACAGCCAAGTGGAGTTTGAAAAAAAACTGAACAATCCTCAGACTTAACCAATTTTCAGGAATTCCATAATATTGTTTAAAATTCGAAAAATCATAGAAAATAAACCGTAGCTCGAATGGAAGAACTTTATACATGGAAGTTGCTCAGAATGACGAGGCGGATCCGGTTACGTAGCCCGTTCATCTGCCACACATCCCTAACATATCGAACTCGCAACTTTCCCCCTCCGGTTCATCTGTCCAAAAACACAAAACACTGGGGATACTTTCCCGGATGTTTCCCCCCTTCGCGGGTATCACCCCCTACTGCGTTAGGGCACACCTGGCACCGCTACTTGTTTTGTCATGCATCGATATGCATCTGTTTGCATTGTATTCATTGTTTCTTCCCCCTCTTCTCTCCGGTAGACTACGAGACTGACGCTGCTGCTGGTACCCCGATCGACTACGGTGTTGACGATCCCTACTTCTTGTCTAAGCAACTAGGCAAGCCCCCCCTGATCACCAGATATCGCCTATTCTTCTCTATACTGCTTGCAGTAGAGTAGTGTAGCATGTTATTGCTACAATTGTTGATACCTTTACCTGCTATCCTAATGCTTAGTATAGGATGCTAGTGTTCCATCAGTGGCCCTACACTCTTGTCCGTCTGCCATGCTATACTACTGGGCCGTGATCACTTCGGGAGGTGATCACGGACATATGCTACATACTTTATACTGTTACATTACTTATGATACTGTTCGGAGATGGGGGCTAAAGGGGCAGGTGGCTCCATCCCGGTAGAGGTGGGCCTGGGTTCCCGATGGCCCCCGACTGTTAATTTGTGGCGGAGCGACAGGGCAGGTTGAGACCGCCTAGGAGAGAGGTGGGCCTGGCCCTGGTCGGCATTCGCAGACACTTAACACGCTTAACGAGATCTTGGTATTTGATCTGAGTCTGGCCACTGGCCTATACGCACTAACCAACTATGCGGGAACAGTTATGGGCACTCGATGACGAGGTATCAGCCAAAGCCTTCGTGACGTCAGCGACTGAGCGGCGCACGCCGGGTTGGACCGCGTAACGTGACTTCCTTTGTAATGGAGGTTGCTAGGTCTGCTCTCCGGCCACGTACGCAACGTGCAGGTGTCCAATGGGCGATGGGCCCAGACCCCTGCGCGCATAGGATTTAGACCGGCGTGCTGACCTCTCTGTTGTTCCTAGGTAGGGCTGCGACGTGTTGATCTTCCGCGGCCGGGCATGACCCAGAAAAGTGTGTCCGGCCAAATGGGATCGAGCGTGTTGGGAAATGTGGTGCACCCCTGCAGGGAAGTTTATCTATTCGAATAGCCGTGATCTTCGGTAACAGGATGACTTGGAGTTGTACCTTGACCTTATGACAACTAGAACCGGATAGTTAATAAAACACACCCTTCCAAGTGACAGATACCACCCGATGATCGCTCTCTAACAGGGCGACGAGGTGGGGATCGCCGGGTAGGATTATGCTATGCGATGCTACTTGGTGAATTTACAATCTACTCTCTTCTACATGCCACAAGATGGAGGTGGCCAGAAGCGTAGCCTTCGACAGGATTAGCTATCGCTGTCTTATTCTGGCATTCTGCAGTTCAGTCCACCGATATGGCCCTTACACATAGACCCATGCATATGTAGTGTAGCTCCTTGCTTGCGAGTACTTTGGATGAGTACTCACAGTTGCTTTTCTTCCTCATTTCCCCCTTTCCCTTCTACCTGGTTGTCGCAACCAGATGCTAGAGCCCAGGAGCTAGACGCCACCGTCGACGACGACTCTTACTACATCGGAGGTGCCTACTACTACATGCAGGCTGTTGAGGACGACCAAGATTAGTTTAGGAGGATCCCAGGCAGGAGGCCTGTGCCTCTTTCGAACTGTATCCCAATTAGTGCTAGCCTTCTTAAGGAAAACTTGTTTAACTTATGTCTGTACTCAGATATTGTTGCTTCCGCTGACTCGTCTATGATCGAGCACTTGTATTCGAGCCCTCGAGGCTCCTGGCTTGTATTATGATGCTTGTATGACTTATTTATGTTTTTAGAGTTGTGTTATTATATCTTCCCGTGAGTCCCTGATCTTGATCGTACATGTTTGCGTGCATGATTAGGTTATGATTGAATCGGGGGCGTCACAGTTACTTGCCCGAGATTCGATCGTCGGTATCTCAATACCAAGTTCTATTTCGTTACCGGCAAGTCTCTTTACTCGTTTCATAATACATCATTCCGCAACTAACTCATTAGTTGCAATGCTTGCAAGGCTTATAGTGATGTGCATTACCGAGTGGGCTCAGAGATACCTCTCCGACAATCGGAGTGACAAATCCTAATCTCGAAATACGCCAACCCAACAAGTACCTTTGGAGACACCTGTAGAGCACCTTTATAATCACCCAGTTACGTTGTGGTAGCACACAAAGTGTTCCTCCGGTAAACGGGAGTTGCATAATCTCATAGTCATAGGAACATGTATAAGTCATGAAGAAAGCAATAGCAGAATACTAAACGATCGAGTGCTAAGCTAACAGAATGGGTCAAGTCAATCACATCATTCTCCTAATGATGTGACCCCGTTAATCAAATGACAACTCATGTCTATGGCTAGGAAACATAACCATATTTGATCAACGATCTAGTCAAGTAGAGGCATACTAGTGACACTCTGTTTGTCTATGTATTCATACATGTATTGTTGGGAAACGTAGTAATTTCAAAAAATTTCCTACGCACACGCAAGATCATGGTGATGCATAGCAACGAGAGGGGAGAGTGTTGTCCACGTACCCTCGTAGACCGAAAGCGGAAGCGTTATAACAACGCGGTTGATGTAGTCGTATGTCTTCATGGCCCGACCGATCAAGCACCGAAACTACGGCATCTCTGATTTCTAGCACACGTTCAGCTCAATGATGATCCCTGGACTCTGATCCAGCAAAGTGTCGGGGATGAGTTCCGTCAGCACGACGGCGTGGTGACGATCTTGATGTTCTACTGTCGCAAGGCTTCGCCTAAGCACCGCTACAATATTATCGAGGATTGTGGTGGAGGGGGGCACCGCACACGGCTAAGAGATCAATGATCAATTGTTGTGTCTATGGGGTGCCCCCTGCCCCCGTATATAAAGGAGCAAGGGGGGGGGTGCGGCCGGCCCTAGGAGGAGGCGCGCCGGAGGAGTCCTACTCCTACCGGGAGTAGGACTCCCGCCCTTTCCCTAGTTGGATTAGGACTTGGGGGGAAGGAGGAGAGAGGGGAAAGGAAGGGGGGGGGGGGGGGGGGGGGGGGCGCCGCCCCCCTCCTTGTCCAATTGGGACTTGGGGGGGTGATGGGTAACGTAGCAGAAATTCAAAATTTTCCTACGTGTCACCAAGATCTATCTATGGAGAGACCAGCAACGAGGGGAAGGAGAGTGCATCTACATACCCTTGTAGATCGCTAAGCGGAAGCGTTCAAGAGAACGGGGTTGACGGAGTCGTACTCGTCGTGATCCAAATCACCGGAGATCCTAGTGCCGAACGGACGGCACCTCCGCGTTCAACACACGTACAGCCCGACGATGTCTCCCACGCCTTGATCCAGCAAGGAGAGAGGGAGAGGTTGAGGAAGACTCCATCCAACAGCAGCACAACGGCGTGGTGGTGGTGGAGGAGCGTGGCAATCCTACAGGGCTTCGCCAAGCACCGCGAGATATGAGGAGAAAGAGAGGGAGGGCTGCACCAACAGGCAGAGATCAGATCGCGTGTATTGGGCAGCCCCTAGGCCTCATATATATAGGGGAAGGGGAGGAGGGTGTGCCCCCTCTAGGGTTCCCACCCCTAGAGGGGCGGCAGCCCCAAACCCATCTATGGGTGGCGGCCACAAGGGGGGAGGAGAGGGAGGCGCAGGGAGTATGGGCCTTAGGGCCCATCTGCCCTTAGGGTTTGCCCCCTCTCCCCTTCTAGGCGCATGGGCCTTAGTGGGAGGCGCCCCAGCCCACCTAGGGGCTGGTGCCTTCTCACACTTGGCCCATGTATGCCTCTGGGCCCATGCCCCCCCCGGTGGACCCCCGGACCCCTCCGGTGGTCCCGGTACATTACCGATAAACCCTGAAACCTTTCCGGTGACCAAAACAGGACTTCCCATATATAAATCTTTACCTCCGGACCATTCCGGAACTCCTCGTGACGTCCGGGATCTCATCCGGGACTTTGAACAACATTCGGTAACCACATACAAACTTCCTTTATAACCCTAGCGTCATCGAACCTTAAGTGTGTAGACCCTACGGGTTTGGGAGACATGCAGACATGACCGAGATGTTCTCCGGTCAATAACCAACAGCGGGATCTGGATACCCATGTTGGCTCCCACATGTTCCACGATGATCTCATCGGATGAACCATGATGTCAAGGACTTAATCAATCCCGTATTCAATTCCCTTTGTCTAGCGGCATTGTACTTGCCCGAGATTCGATCGCCGGTATCCCAATACCTTGTTCAATCTCGTTACCGGCAAGTCTCTTTACTCGTTCCGTAACACATCATCCCGTGATCAACTCCTTGATCACATTGTGCACATTATGATGATGTCCTACCGAGTGGGCCCAGAGACACCTCTCCGTCACACGGAGTGACAAATCCCAGTCTCGATTCGTGCCAACCCAACAGACACTTTCGGAGATACCCGTATTGTACCTTTATAGCCACCCAGTTATGTTGTGACGTTTGGCACACCCAAAGCACTCCTACGGTATCTGGGAGTTGCACAATCTCATGGTCTAAGGAAATGATACTTGACATTAGAAAAGCTTTAGCATACGAACTACACGATCTAGTGCTATGCTTAGGATTGGGTCTGGTCCATCACATCATTCTCCTAATGATGTGATCCCGTTATCAACGACATCCAATGTCCATGGTCAGGAAACCGTAACCATCTGTTGATCAACGAGCTAGTCAACTAGAGGCTTACTAGGGACATGGTGTTGTCTATGTATCCACACATGTATCTGAGTTTCCTATCAATACAATTCTAGCATGGATAATAAACGATTATCATGAACAAGGAAATAACTAATTTATTATTTCCTCTAGGGCATATTTCCAACAGTCTCCCACTTGCACTAGTCAATAATCCAGTTCACATCGATATGTGATTAACACTCAAGGTCACATCCCCATGTGACTAACACCCAAAGAGTTTACTAGAGTCAATAATCTAGTTCACATTTACCATGTGATTAACACTCGATGAGTTCTGGGTTTGATCATGTTATGCTTGTGAGAGAGGTTATAGTAAACGGGTCTGAAACATTCAGATCCGTATGTACTTCGCAAATTTCTATGTCATCTTGTAGATGCAACTACTACGCTACATTTGGAGCCATTCCAAATAACTATTCTACTTGGAGCTATTCTAAATTGTTGCTCCATTATACGTATCCGGTATCTCTACTCAGAGCTATCCGGATAGGTGTTAAGCTTGCATCGACGTAACCCTTTACGACGAACTCTTTTACCACCTCCATAATCGAAAAAAATTCCTTAGTACACTAGTTACTAAGGATAACTTTGACCGCTGTCCTGTGATCCATTCTTGGATCACTCTTGTACCCCTTGACTGACTCATGGCAAAGCACACTTCAGGTGCGGTACACAGCATAGCATACTGTAGAGCCTATGTCTTAAGCATAGGGGACGACCTTCGTCCTTTCTCTCTATTCCGCCGTGGTCGAGCTTTATGTCTTAACTTCATACCTTACAACTCAGGCAAGAACTCCTTCTTTGACTGATTCATCTTGAACACCTTCAAGATCATGTCAAGGTATGTGCTCATTTGAAAGTACCATTAAGCGTTTTGATCTATCCTTATAGATCTTGATGCTCAATGTTCAAGTAGCTTAATCCAGGCTTTCCATTGAAAAACACTTTCCAAATAATCCTATATGCTTTCCAGAAATTCTACGTCATTTCTGATCAACAATATGTCAACATATATTTATCAGAAATTCTATAGTGCTCCCACTCACTTCTTTGGAAATACAAGTTTCTCATAAACTTTGTATAAACCCAAAATCTTTGATCATCTCATCAAAGCATACATTCCAACTCCGAGATGCTTACTCCAGTCCTTAGAAGGATTGCTGGAGCTTTGCATACTTATTAGCATCTTTCAGGATTGACAAAACCTTCCGGTTTGTATCACATACAACCTTTCCTCAAGAAAAACATCGAGGAAACAATGTTTTGACATCCTATCTGCAAGATTTCATAAATAATGCAGTAATCGCTAATATAATTCCAACAGGCTCTTAGCATCGCTACGGGTGAGAAAGTCTCATCGTAGTCAACTCCTTGAACTTGTCGGAAAACATCTTAACGACAAGTCGAGCTTTCTTAATGGTGATACTTACCATCATTGTCCGTCTTCCTTTTAAAATCCATATGTACCTAACAGCCTTACGACCATCAAGTAGTTCTTCCAAAGTCTACACTTTGTTTTCATACATGGATCCTCTCTCGGATTATATGGCCTCGAGCCATTTATCGGAATCTAGGCCCACCATCGCTTCTCCATAGTTCGTAGGTTCATTGTTGTCTAGCAACATGACTTCCAAGACAGGATTACGTACCACTCTGAAGTAGTACGCATCCTTGTCATCCCACGAGGTTTGGTAGTGACTTGATCTGAAGTTTCATGATCATTATCATAAGCTTCCACTTCAATTGGTGTAGGTGCCACAGGAACAACTCCCTGTGCCCTGTCACACACTAGTTGAAGAGACGGTTCAATAACCTCATCAAGTCTCCACCATCCTCCCACTCAATCCTTTCGAGAGAAACTTTTCCTCGAGAAAGGACCCGATTCTAGAAACAATCCCTTATTGCTTTCGGATCTGAGACAGGAGGTATACCCAACTGTTTTGGGTGTCCTACGAAGATGCATTTATCCGCTTTGGGTTCGAGCTTATCAGCCTGAAACTTTTTCACATAAGCATCGCAGCCCCAAACTTTTAAGAAATGATAGCTTAGGTTTCTCTAAACCATAGTTCATACGGTGTCATCTCATCGGAATTACGTGGTGCCCTATTTAAAGTGAATGTGGTTGTCTCTAATGCCTAACCCATAAACTATTGTGGTAATTCGATAAGAGACATCATGGTATGCATCATATCCAATAGGGTGCAGTTATGATGTACGGACACACCATCACACCATGGTGTTCCTGGCTGTATTGGTTGTGAAACAATTTCTACAATGTCTTAATTCTGTGCCAAACTCGTAATTCAGATATTCATCTCTACGATCATATCATAGACATTTTATCCTCTTGTCACAACGATCTTTCAACTTCACCCTGAAATTACTTGAACCTTTCAATAATTCAGACTCGTGATTCATCAAGTAAATATACTCAACATCTACTCAAATCATCTGTGAAGTAAGAACATAACGATATCCACTACATGCCTCAGCACTCATTGGATTGCACACATCAAAATGTATTACTTCCAACAAGTTGCTTTCTAGTTCCATTTTACTGAAACCGAGGATTTCAGTCATCTTGCCCATGTGGTATGATTTGCATGTCTCAAGTGATTCAAGATCAAGTGAGTTCAAACGGTCCATTTGCATGGAGTTTCTTCATGCATATACACCAATAGACATGGTTCGCATGTCTCAAACTTTTCAAAAACGAGTGAGCCGAAAGATCCATCAACATGGAGCTTCTTCATGCGTTTTATACCGATATGACTTAAGTGGCAGTGCACAAGTAGGTGGTACTATCATTACTATCTTATATCTTTTGGCATGAACATGTGTATCACTACGACCGAGATTCAATGAACCATTCATTTTAGGTGCAAGACCATTGAAGGTATTATTCAAATAAATAGAGTAACCATTATTCTCTTTAAATGAATAACCGTATTGCGATAGACATAATCCAATCATGTCTATGCTCAACGCAAACACCAATCTCGATGGTAGAGGGAGCGTACGATATTTGATCAACTTTGGAAATACTTCCAACACATATCGTCATCTCACCTTTAGCTAGTCTCCGTTTATTCCATAGCTTTTATTTTGAGTTACTAACACTTAGCAACCGAACCGGTATCTAATACCCTAGTGCTACTAGGAGTACTAGTAAAGTACACATCAACACAATGTATATCCAATATACTTCTATCGACCTTGCCAGCCTTCTCATCTATCAAGTATCTAGGGTAATTCTGCTCCAGTGGCTGTTCCCCTTATTACAGAAGCACTTAGTCTCGGGTTTCGGTTCAACCTTTGGGTTTCTTCACTTGAGCAGCAACTGACTTGTCGTTTCATGAAGTACCCTTTCTTGCCCTTGCCCTTCTTGAAACTAGTGGTTTCTCCAACCATCAACAATTGATGCTCCTTCTTGATTTCTACTTTCGTGGTGTCAAACATCGCGAATATCTCAAGGATCATCATATATGTCTCTGATATATTATAGTTCATCATGAAGCTCTAGCAGCTTGGTGGTAATGACTTCGGAGAACCATCACTATTTCATCTGGAAGATCAACTCCCACTCGATTCAAGCGATTGTTGTACTTAGACAATCTGAGCACAAGTTCAACAATTGAGCTTTTCTCCCTTAGTTTGCAGGCTAAGAAAATCGTCGGAGGTCTTATACCTCTTGACGTGGGCACAAGCCTGAAATCCCAATTTCAGCCCTCGAAACATCTCATATGTTTTGCGACGTTTCAAAAACGTCCTTGGTGCCTCAACTCTAAACCGTTTAACTGAACTATCACGTAGTTATCAAAATGTGTATGTCAGATGTTCGCAACATCCACAGACGACGTTCGAGGTTCAGCACACTGAGCGGTGCATTAAGGACATAAGCCTTCTATGAAGCAATGAGGACAATCCTCAGTTTACGGACCTAGTCCGCATAATTTCTACTATCAACTTTCAACTAAAATTTTCTCTAGGAACATAAGTAAACAGTAGAACTGAAGCGCGAGCTACGACATAATTTGTGAAGACCTTTTGACTATGTTCAGGATAATTAAGTTCATCTTGTGAACTCCCACTCAGATAGACATCCCTCTAGTCATCTAAGTGATTACATGATCCGAGTCAACTAGGCCGTGTCCGATCATCACGTGAGACGGACTAGTCAACATCGGTGAACATCTTCATGTTGATCGTATCTACCATATGACTCATGCTCGACCTTTCGGTCTTCTTTGTTCCGAGGCCATGTCTGTACACATGCTAGGCTCGTCAAGTCAACCTAAGTGTTTCGCGTGTGTAAATCTGTCTTACACTCGTTGTATGTGAACGTAAAAATCTAACACCCGATCATCACGTGGTGCTTCGAAACAACGAACTGTCGCAACGGTGCACAGTTAGGGGGAACACGTTCTTGAAATTATTATGAGGGATCATCTTATTTACTACCGTCGTTCTAAGTAAACAAGATGCATAAACATGATAAACATCACATGCAATCAAATAGTGACATGATATGGCCAATATCATATAGCTCCTTTGATCTCCATCTTGGGGCTCCATGATCATCTTGTCACTGGCATGCCACCATGATCTCCATCATCGTGTCTCCATGAAGTTGTCACGTCATCTATTACTTCTACTACTACAGCTAATGGTTAGCAATAAAGTAAAGTAATTACATGACGTTTATGTTGACACGCAGGTCATAAATAAATTAGGACAACTCCTATGGCTCCTGCCGGTTGTCATACTCATCGACATGCAAGTCGTGATTCCTATTACAAGAACATGATCAATCTCATACATCACATATATCATTCATCACATCCTTTTGGCCATATCACATCACATAGCATACCCTGCAAAAACAAGTTAGACGTCCTCTAATTGTTGTTTGCATGTTTTACGTGGCTGCTATGGGTTTCTAGCAAGAACGTTTCTTACCTAGGCAAAAACCACAACGCGATATGCCAATTGCTATTTACCCTTCATAAGGACCCTTTTCATCGAATCCGATCTGACTAAAGTGGGAGAGACAGACACCCGCCAGCCACCTAATGCAACTAGTGCATGTCAGTCGGTTGAACCGGTCTCACGTAAGCATACGTGTAAGGTTGGTCCGGGCCGCTTCATCCCACGATGCCTCCGAATCAAGATAAGACTAGTAACGACAAGCATATTGAACAAAATCAACGCCCACAACTACTTTGTGTTCTACTCGTGCATAGAAACTACGCATAGACCTGGCTCATGATGCCACTGATGGGTAACGTAGCAGAAATTCAAAATTTTCCTACGTGTCACCAAGATCTATCTATGGAGAGACTAGCAACGAGGGGAAGGAAAGTGCATCTACATACCCTTGTAGATCGCTAAGCGGAAGTGTTCAAGAGAACGGGGTTGATGGAGTCGTACTCGTCGTGATCCAAATCACCGGAGATCCTAGTGCCGAACGGATGGCACCTCCGCGTTCAACACACGTACAGCCCGACGATGTCTCCCACGCCTTGATCCAGCAAGGAGAGAGGGAGAGGTTGAGGAAGACTCCATCCAATAGCAGCACAACGGCGTGGTGGTGGTGGAGGAGCGTGGCAATCCTGCAGGGCTTTGCCAAGCACCGCGAGATATGAGGAGAAAGAGAGGGAGGGCTGCACCAACAGGCAGAGATCAGACCGCGTGTATTGGGCAGCCCCTAGGCCTCATATATATAGGGGAAGGGGAGGAGGGTGCGCCCCCTCTAGGGTTCCCACCCCTAGAGGGGCGGAAGCCCCAAACCCATCTATGGGTGGCGGCCACAAGGGGGGAGGAGAGGGAGGCGCAGGGAGTATGGGCCTTAGGGCCTATCTGCCCTTAGGGTTTGCCCCCTCTCCCCTTCTAGGCGCATGGGCCTTAGTGGGAGGCGCCCCAGCCCACCTAGGGGCTGGTGCCTTCTCACACTTGGCCCATGTATGCCTCTGGGGCCCATGCCCCCCCGGTGGACCCCCGGACCCCTCCGGTGGTCCCGGTACATTACCGATAAACCCCGAAACCTTTCCGGTGACCAAAACAGGACTTCCCATATATAAATCTTTACCTCCGGACCATTCCGGAACTCCTCGTGACGTCCGGGATCTCATCCGGGACTTCGAACAACATTCGGTAACCACATACAAACTTCCTTTATAACCCTAGCGTCATCGAACCTTAAGTGTGTAGACCCTACGGGTTCGGGAGACATGCAGACATGACAAAGACGTTCTCCGGTCAATAACCAACAGCGGGATCTGGATACCCATGTTGGCTCCCACATGTTCCACGATGATCTCATCGGATGAACCACGATGTCAAGGACTTAATCAATCCCGTATACAATTCCCTTTGTCTAGCGGCATTGTACTTGCCCGAGATTCGATCGCCGGTATCCCGATACCTTGTTCAATCTCGTTACCGGCAAGTCTCTTTACTCGTTCCGTAACACATCATCCCATGATCAACTCCTTGATCACATTGTGCACATTATGATGATGTCCTACCGAGTGGGCCCAGACACACCTCTCCGTCACACGGAGTGACAAATCCCAGTCTCGATTCGTGCCAACCCAACAGACACTTTCGGAGATACCCGTAGTGTACCTTTATAGCCACCCAGTTACGTTGTGACGTTTGGCACACCCAAAGAACTCCTACGGTATCCGGGAGTTGCACAATCTCATGGTCTAAGGAAATGATACTTGACATTAGAAAAGCTTTAGCATACGAACTACACGATCTAGTGCTATGCTTAGGATTGGGTCTTGTCCATCACATCATTCTCCTAATGATGTGATCCCGTTATCAACGACATCCAATGTCCATGGTCAGGAAACCGTAACCATCTGTTGATCAATGAGCTAGTCAACTAGAGGCTTACTAGGGACATGGTGTTGTCTATGTATCCACACATGTATCTGAGTTTCCTATCAATACAATTCTAGCATGGATAATAAACGATTATCATGAACAAGGAAATATAATAATAATAACTAATTTATTATTGCCTCTAGGGCATATTTCCAATAGGGGGAGGGGCACGTGGCTGCCCCTAGGCCTCCTCTCCTCTTCCTCCACTAGGCCCATTAAGGCCCATTAGGTTACCGGGGGGTTCCGGTACTCTGGTAAAATGCCGATTTCACCCGGAACACTTCCGATGTCCAAACATAGGCTTCCAATATATAAATCTTCATGTCTCGACCATTTCGAGACTCCTCGTCATGTCCATGATCACATCCAGGACTCCGAACAACCTTCAGCACATCAAAACATATAAACTCATAATGAAACTGTCATCGTAACGTTAAGCGTGTGGACCCTACGGGTTCGAGAACAATGTAGACATGACCGAGACACGTCTCCGGTCAATAACCAATAGCGGAACCTGGATGCTCATATTGGCTCCTACATATTCTACGAAGATCTTTATCGGTCAGATCACATAACAACATACGTTGTTCCCTTTGTCATCAGTATGTTACTTGCCCGAGATTCAATCGTTGGTATCTCAATACCTAGTTCAATCTAGTTGCCGGCAAGTCTCTTTACTCGTTCCGTAATACATCATCTCGCAACTAACTTATTAGTTGCAATGCTTGCAAGGCTTAAGTGATGTGCATTACCGAGAGGGCCCAGAGATACCTCTCTGACAATTGGAGTGACAAATCCTAATCTCGAAATATGACAACCCAATATGTACCTTTGGAGACACCTGTAGAGCACCTTTATAATCACCCAGTTACGTTGTGACGTTTGGTAGCACATAAAGTGTTCCTCCAGTAAACAGGAGTTGCATAATCTCATAGTCATAGGAACATGTATAAGTCATGAAGAAAGCAATAGCAACATACTAAACGACCGGGTGCTAAGCTAATGGAATGGGTCATGTCAATCACATCATTCTCCTAATGATGTGATCCCGTTAATCAAATGACAACTCATGTCTATGGTTAGGAAACATAACCATCTTCGATTAACGAGCTAGCCAAGTAGAGGCATATTAGTGACACTCTGTTTGTCTATGTATTCACACAATTATTATGTTTCCGATTAATACAATTCTAGCATGAATAATAAACATTTATCATGATATAAGGAAATAAATAATAATATTATTATTGCCTATAGGGCATATTTCCTTCAGTCTCCCACTTGCACTAGAGTCAATAATCTAGATTACACAGTAATGATTCTAACACCCATGGAGCCTTGGTGCTGATCATGTTTTGCTCATTGAAGAGGCTTAGTCAACGGGTCGTCTACATTCAGATCCGTATGTATCTTGCAAATTTCTATGTCTCCCACCTGGACTAGATCCCGGATGGAATTCAAGCGTCTCTTGATGTGTTTGGTCCTTTTGTGAAATCTGGATTCCTTTGCCAAGGCAATTGCACCAGTATTGTCACAAAAGATTTTCATTGGACCCGATGCACTAGGTATGACACCTAGATCGGATATGAACACCTTCATCCAGACTCCTTCGTTTGCTGCTTCTGAAGTAACCATGTACTCCGCTTCACATGTAGATCCTGCCACGACGCTTTGTTTAGAACTGCACCAACTGACAGCTCCACCGTTTAATGTAAACACATATCCGGTTTGCGATTTAGAATCGTCCAGATCAGTGTCAAAGCTTGCATCAACATAACCATTTATAATGAGCTCTTTGTGACCTCCATATACGAGAAACATATCCTTATTCCTTTTCAGGTATTTCAGGATGTTCTTGACCGCTGTCCCGTGATCCACTCCTGGATTACTTTGGTACCTCCCTGCTAGACTTATAGAAAGGCACACATCAGGTCTGGTACACAGCATTGCATACATGATAGAGCCTATGGCTGAAGCATAGGGAACTTCTTTCATCTTTTCTCTATCTTCTGCAGTGGTCGGGCATTGAGTCTTACTCAATTTCACACCTTGTAACACAGGCAAGAATCCTTTCTTTGCTTGATCCATTTTGAACTTCTTCAAAACTTTGTCAAGGTATGTGCTTTGTGAAAGTCCAATTAAACGTCTTGATCTATCTCTATAGATCTTAATGCCTAATATGTAAGCAGCTTCACCGAGGTCTTTCATTGGAAAACTCTTATTCAAGTATCCCTTTATGCTATCCAGAAATTCTATATCATTTCCAATCAGTAATATGTCATCCACATATAATATCAGAAATTCTACAGAGCTCCCACTCACTTTCTTGTAAATACAGGCTTCTCCAAAAGTCTGTATAAAACCAAATGCTTTGATCACACTATCAAAGCGTTTATTCCAACTCCGAGAGGCTTGCACCAGTCCATAAATGGATCGCTAGAGCTTGCACACTTTGTTAGCTCCCTTTGGATCGACAAAACCTTCCGGTTGCATCATATACAACTCTTCTTCCAGAAATCCATTCAGGAATGCTGTTTTGACATCCATCTGCCAAATTTCATAATCATAAAATGCGGCAATTGCTAACATGATTCGGACAGACTTAAGCATCGCTACGGGTGAGAAGGTCTCATCGTAGTCAATCCCTTGAACTTGTCGAAAACCTTTTGCAACAAGTCGAGCTTTGTAGACAGTAACATTACCGTCAACGTCAGTCTTCTTCTTGAAGATCCATTTATTCTCAATTGCTTGCCGATCATCGGGCAAGTCAACCAAAGTCCACACTTTGTTCTCATACATGGATCCCATCTCAGATTTCATGGTTTCAAGCCATTTTGCGGAATCTGAGCTCACCATCGCTTCTTCATAGTTTGTAGGTTCATCAGGATCTAGTAGCATGACTTCCAGAACAGGATTACCGTACCGTACCACTCTGGTGCGGATCTTACTCTGGTTGATCTACGAGGTTCAGTAGTAACTTGATCGGAAGTATCATGATCATTATTATTAACTTCCTCACTAACTGGTGTAGGTGTCACAGAAACCAGTTTCTGTGATGTACTACTTTCCAATAAGGGAGCAGGTACAGTTACCTCATCAAGTTCTACTTTCCTCCCACTCACTTCTTTCGAGAGAAACTCCTTCTCTAGAAAGGATCCATTCTTAGCAACAAATGTCTTGCCTTCAGATCTAATATAGAAGGTGTACCCAACTGTCTCCTTTGGGTATCCTATGAAGACACATTTCTCCGATTTGGGTTCGAGCTTATCAGGTTGAAGCTTTTTCACATAAGCATCGCAGCCCCAAACTTTCAGAAATGACAACTTTGGTTTCTTGCCAAACCATAGTTCATAAGGTGTCGTCTCAACGGATTTCGATGGTGCCCTATTTAACGTGAATGCGGCCGTCTGTAAAGCATAGCCCCAAAATGATAGCGATAAATTTGTAAGAGACATCATAGATCGCACCATATCAAGTAAAGCACGATTACTACGTTCGGACACACCATTACGCTATGGTGTTCCGGGTGGCGTGAGTTGCGAAACTATTCCACATTGTTTCAAATGTAGACCAAACTCGTAACTCAAATATTCTCCTCCATGATCAGATCGTAGAAACTTTATTTTCTTGTTACGATGATTTTCAACTTCACTCTGAAATTCTTTGAACTTTTCAAATGTTTCAGACTTATGCTTCATCAAGTAGATATACCCATATCTTCTTAAATCGTCTGTGAAGGTGAGAAAATAACAATATCCGCCACGAGCCTCAACATTCATCGGACCACATACATCTGTATGTATGATTTCCAATAAAGCTGTTGCTCTCTCCATAGTACCGGAGAATGGCGTTTTAGTCAACTTGCCCATGAGGCACGGTTCGCAAGTACCAAGTGATTCATAATCAAGTGGTTCCAAAAGTCCATCAGTATGGAGTTTCTTCATGCGCTTTATACCGATATGACGTAAACGGCAGTGCCACAAATAAGTTGCACTATCATTATCAACTCTGCATCTTTTGGCTTCAGCATTATGAATATGTGTATCACTACTATCGAGATTCATCAAAAATAGACCACTCTTCAAGGGTGCATGACCATAAAAGATATTACTCATATAAATAGAACAACCATTATTCTCTGATTTAAATGAATAACCGTCTCGCATCAAATAAAATCCAGATATAATGTTCATGCTCAACGCTGGCACCAAATAACAATTATTTAGGTCTAATACTAATCCCGATGGTAGACGTAGAGGTAGCGTGCCGACCGCGATCACATCGACTTTGGAACCATTTCCCACGCGCATCATCACCTCGTCCTTCGCCAGTGTTCGCTTAATCCGTAGTCCCTGTTTCGAGTTGCAAATATTAGCAACAGAACCAATATCAAATACCCAGGTGCTACTGCGAGCTCTAGTAAGGCACACATCAATAATATGTATATCATATATACCTTTGTTCACCTTGCCATCCTTCTTATCCGCCAAATACTTGGGCCAGTTCCACTTCCAGTGACCAGTCTGCTTGCAGTAGAAGCACTCAGTTTCAGGCTTAGGTCCAGACTTGGGTTTCTTCTCCTGAGTAGCAACTTGCTTTGCTGTTCTTCTTGAAGTTCCCCTTCTTCTTCCCTTTGCCCTTTTTCTTGAAACTAGTGGTCTTGTTAACCATCAACACTTGATGCTCCTTCTTGATTTCTACCTCTGCAGCCTTTTGTTGGCAATATGCCCTAGAGGCAATAATAAATTGGTTATTATTATATTTCCTTGTTCATGATAATCGTTTATTATCCCTAGTAAACCTCTAGTTGACTAGCTCGTTGATCAATAGATGGTTACGGTTTCCTGACCATGGACATTGGATGTCGTTGATAACGGGATCACATCACTAGGAGAATGATGTGATGGACAAGACCCAATCCTAAGCCTAGCACAAGATCATGTAGTTCGTATGCTAAAGCTTTTCTAATGTCAAGTATCATTTCCTTAGACCATGAGATTGTGCAACCCCCGGATACCGTAGGAGTGCTTTGGGTGTGCCAAACGTCACAACGTAACTAGGTGGCTATAAAGGTACACTACAGGTAACTCCGAAAGTGTCTGTTGGGTTGGCACGAATCGAGACTGGGATTTTTCACTCCGTGTAAACGGAGAGGTATCTCTGGGACCACTCGGTAGGACATCATCATAATGTGCACAATGTGATCACGGAGTTGATCACGGGATGATGTGTTACGGAACGAGTAAAGAGACTTGCCGGTAACGAGATTGAACAAGGTATCGGGATACCGACGATCGAATCTCGGGCAAGTATCGTACCGCTAGGAAAAGGGAATTGTATACGGGATTGATTAAGTCCTTGACATCGTGGTTCATCCGATGAGATCATCGTGGAGCATGTGGGAGCCAACATGGGTATCCAGATCCCGCTGTTGGTTATTGACCGGATAGTTGTCTCAGCCATGTCTGCATGACTCCCGAACCCGTAGGGTCTACACACTTAAGGTTCGATGACGCTAGGGTTATAGGGAAAGTATGTACGCGGTTACCGAATGTTGTTCGGAGTCCCGGATGAGATCCCGGACGTCACGAGGAGTTCCGGAATGGTCCGGAGGTAAAGATTGATATATAGGAAGTATGGTTTTGGCCACCGGAAGTGTTCCGGGCATCACCGGTAATGTACTGGGACCACCGGAGGTGTCCGGGGGTCCACCAGGTGGGGCCACCAGCCCCGGAGGCCTACATGGGCCAATAGTGGGAAGGGACCAGCCCCTAGGTGGGCTAGGGCGCCTCCCACCAAGGCCCAAGGTGCCTCCAAGAGGGGAAGGGGGCAAACCCTAGGCTCAGATGGGCCTAAGGCCCACCTAGTGGTGCGCCCCCCTCTCTCTCCCCTTGGCCGCCCCCTAGATGGGATGTAGGGCTGGCCGCCACCCCTAGGGAGGGAACCCTAGATGGGGCGCAGACCCTCCCCTCCCCCTATATATACTTGAGGTTTGGGGCTACCCAACACATGTGATTTGCTCTCCCTGTTGGCGCAGCCCTACCCCTCTACCTCCTCGTAGTGCTTGGCGATGCCCTGCTGGAGTCCCGCGCTGCTCCACCACCACCACGCTGTCGTGCTGCTGCTAGATGGAGTCTTCCCCAACCTCTCCTTCTCCCCTGCTGGATCAAGGCGTAGGAGACGTCACCTGGCTGTACGTGTGTTGAACACGGAGGTGCCGTCCGTTCGGCACTAGGATCATCGGCGATTTGGATCACGATGAGTACGACTCCATCTACCCCGTTCACTTGAACGCTTTCGCTTAGCGATCTACAAGGGTATGTAGATGCACTCTCCTTCCCTTCGTTGCTAGATTACTCCATAGATTGATCTTGGTGATGCGTAAATTGTTTTGAATTTCTGCTACATTCCCCAACAGTGGTATCAGAGCTAGGTCTATGCGTAGTTACTATGCACGAGTAGAACACAAAGTAGTTGTGGGCGTCGATATTGTTAATTATCTTGCCGTTACTAGTCTTATCTTGATTCGGTGGCATCGTGGGATGAAGCGGCCCAGACCAACCTTACACGTACGCTTACGTGAGGCCGGTTCCACCGACTGACATGCACTAGTTGCACAAGGTGGCTGGCGGGTGTCTGTCTCTGCCACTTTAGTCGGATCGGATTCGTTGAACAGGGTCCTTATGAAGGGTAAATAGAAATTGGCAATTCACGTTGTGGTTTTGGCGTAGGTAAGAAACGTTCTTGCTAGAAACCTATAGCAGCCACGTAAAAACTTGCAACAACAATTAGAGGACGTCTAACTTTTTTTTGCAGAAAGTGTTTTGTGATGTGATATGGCCAAAGGATGTGATGAATGATATATATGTGATGTATGAGATCATGTTCTTGTAATAGGAATCACGAATTGCATGTCGATGAGTATGACAACTGGCAGGAGCCATAGGAGTTGTCTATATTTTTTTGTATGACCTGCGTGTCATTGAGAAACGCCATGTATATTACTTTACTTTATTGCTAAATGTGTTAGCCATAGTAGTAGAATTAATAGTTGGCGAGCAACTTCATGGAGACACGATGATGGAGATCATGGTGTCATGCCGGTGACAAGATGATCATGGAGCCCCAAGATGGAGATCAAAGGAGCTATATGATATTGGCCATATCATGTCACTATTATTTGATTGCATGTGATGTTTATCATGTTTTACATCTTATTTTCTTAGAACGACGGTAGCTTAAATAAGATGATCCCTCACTAAAATTTCAAGAAAGGTGTTCCCCCTAACTGTGCACCGTTGCGAAGGTTCGTTGTTTCGAGGCACCATGTGATGATCGGGTGTGATAGATTCTAACATTCGAATACAACGGGTGTTGACGAGCCTAGCATGTACAGACATGGCCTCGGGACACATGCGAAACACTTAGGTTGACTTGACGAGCCTAGCATGTACAGACATGGCCTCGGAACACAGAAGACCGAAAGGTCGAACATGAGTCGTATAGAAGATACGATCAACATGAAGATGTTCACCGATGTTGACTAGTCCGTCTCACGTGATGATCGGACACGGCCTAGTTGACTCGGATCATGTAATCACTTAGATGACTAGAGGGATGTCTATCTGAGTGGGAGTTCATAAGATGAACTTAATTATCCTGAACATAGTCAAAAGGTCTTCACAAATTATGTCGTAGCTCGCGCTTCAGTTCTACTGTTTAGATATGTTCCTAGAGAAAATTTAGTTGAAAGATGATAGTAGCAATTATGCGGACTAGGTCCGTAAACTGAGGATTGTCCTCATTGCTTCATAGAAGGCTTATGTCCTTAATGCACCGCTCAGTGTGCTGAACCTCGAATGTCGTCTGTGGATGTTGCGAACATCTGACATACACATTTTTATAACTACGTGATAGTTCAGTTAAACGGTTTAGAGTTGAGGTACCGAAGACGTTTTGAAACGTCGCGAAACATATGAGATGTTTCGAGGGCTGAAATTGGGATTTCAGGCTCGTGCCCATGTCAAGAGGTATAAGACCTCCGACGATTTTCTTAGCCTGCAAACTAAGGGAGAAAAGCTCAATTGTTGAGCTTGTGCTCATATTGTCTGAGTACAACAATCATTTGAATTGAGTGGGAGTTGATCTTCCAGATGAGATAGTGATGTTTCTCCGAAGTCATTACCACCAAGCTGCTAGAGCTTCGTGATGAACTATAATATATCAGGGACATATATGATGATCCTTGAGATATTCGCGATGTTTGACACCACAAAAGTAGAAATCAAGAAGGAGCATCAATTGTTGATGGTTGGTGAAACCACTAGTTTCAAGAAGGGCAAGGGCAAGGGCAAGAAGGGATACTTCATGAAACGGCAATTCAGCTGCTGCCCTAGTGAAGAAACCCAAGGTTGAACCCAAACCCGAGACTAAGTGCTTCTGTAATAAGAGGAACAACCACTGGAGCAGAATTTCCCTAGATACTTGGTAGATGAGAAAGCTAGCAAGGTCGATAGAAGTATATTGGATATACATTGTGTTAATGTGTACTTTACTAGTACTCCTAGTAGCACCATGGTATTAGAGACCGGTTCAGTTGCTAAGTGTTAGTAAACTCGAAATAAAAGGCTGCGGAGTAAACGGAGACTAGCTAAAGGTGAGCTGGCGATGTGTGTTGGAAGTTTTTCCAAGCTTGATGTGATCAAGCATCGCACGCTCCCTCTACCATCGAGATTGGTGTTTGCGTTGAGCATAGACATGATTGGATTATGTCTATCGCAATACGGTTATTCATTTAAGGAGAATAATGGTTACTCTATTTATTTGAATAATACCTTCAATGGTCTTGCACCTAAAATGAATGGTTTATTGAATCTCGATCGTAGTGATACACATGTTCATGCCAAAAGATATAAGATAGTAATGATAGTACCACCTACTTGTGGCACTTCCACGTAAGTCATATCGGTATAAAACGCATGAAGAAGCTCCATGTTGATGGATCTTTGGGCTCACTCGTTTTTGAAAAGTTTGAGACATGCGAACCATGTCTATTGGTGTATATGCATGAAGAAACTCCTTGCAAATGGACCGTTTGGACTCACTTGATTTTGAATCACTTGAGACATGCAAATCATACCACATGGGCAAGATGATTGAAAGCCTTGTTTTTAGTAAAATGGAACTAGAAAGCAACTTGTTGGAAGTAATACATTTTGATGTGTGCAGTCCAATGAGTGCTGAGGCGTGTAGTGGATATCGTTATGTTCTTACTTCACAGATGATTTGAGTAGATGTTGAGTATATTTACTTGATGAGTCACGAGTCTGAATTATTGAAAGGTTCAAGTAATTTCAGGGTGAAGTTGAAAGATCGTCATGACAAGAGGATAAAATATCTATGATATGATCATAGAGATGAATATCTGAATTACGAGTTTGGCACAGAATTAAGACATTGTGGAAATTGTTTCACAACTAATACAGCCTGGAACACCATAGTGTGATGGTGTGTCCGAACATCATAACTGCACCCTATTGGATATGATGCATACCGTGATGTCTCTTATCGAATTACCACGATAGTTTATGGGTTAGGCATTAGAGACAACCACATTCACTTTAAATAGGGCACCACGTAATTCCGATGAGATGACACCGTATGAACTATGGTTTAGAGAAACCTAAGCTGTCATTTCTTAAAAGTTTGGGGCTGCGACGCTTATGTGAAAAAGTTTCAGGCTGATAAGCTCGAACCCAAAGCGGATAAATGCATATTCATAGGACACCCAAAACAGTTGGGTATACCTCCTGTCTCAGATCCGAAAGCAATAAGGGATTGTTTCTAGAATCGGGTCCTTTCTCGAGGAAAAGTTTCTCTCGAAAGAATTGAGTGGGGGGTGGTGGAGACTTGATGAGGTTATTGAACCGTCTCTTCAACTAGTGTGTGGCAGGGCACAGGGAGTTGTTCCTGTGGCACCTACACCAATTGAAGTGGAAGCTTTTGATAGTGATCATGAAACTTCAGATCAAGTCACTACCAAACCTCGTGGGATGACAAGGATGCGTACTACTTCAGAGTGGTACGTAATCCTGTCTTGGAAGTCATGTTGCTAGACAACAATGAACCTACGAGCTATGGAGAAGCGATGGTGGGCCTGGATTCCAAAATGGCTCGAGGCCATATAATCCGAGAGAGGATCCATATATGAAAACAAAGTGTAGACTTTGGAAGAACTACTTGATGGTCGTAAGGCTGTTAGGTACATATGGATTTTAAAAGGAAGACGGACAATGATGGTAAGTATCACCATTAAGAAAGCTCGACTTGTCGTTAAGATGTTTTCGTACAAGTTCAACGAGTTGACTACGATGAGACTTTCTCACTCGTAGCGATGCTAAGAGTCTGTTGGAATTATATTAGCGATTACTGCATTATTTATGAAATCTTGCAAATAGGATGTCAAAACATTGTTTCCTCGACGATTTTCTTGAGGAAAGGTTGTATGTGATACAACCGGAAGGTTTTGTCAATCGTGAAAGATGCTAACAAGTATGCAAAGCTCCAGCAATCCTTCTAAGGACTGGAGTAAGCATCTCGGAGTTGGAATGTATGCTTTGATGAGATGATCAAAGATTTTGGGTGTATACAAAGTTTATGAGAAACTTGTATTTCCAAAGAAGTGAGTGGGAGCACTATAGAATTTCTAATGACTATATGTTGTTGACATATTGTTGATCAGAAATGATGTAGAATTTCTGGAAAGCATATAGGGTTATTTGGAAAGTGTTTTTCAATGGAAAGCCTGGATTAAGCTACTTGAACATTGAGCATCAAGATCTATAAGGATAGATCAAAACGCTTAATGGTACTTTTAAATGAGCACATACCTTGACATGATCTTGAAGGTGTTCAAGATGGATCAGTCAAAGAAGGAGTTCTTTCCTGAGTTGTAAGGTATGAAGTTAAGACTTAAAGCTCGACCACGGCAGAAGAAAGAGGAAGGACGAAGGTCGTCCCCTATGCTTTTGTCATAGGCTCTATACGGTATGCCATGCTGAGTACCGCACCTGATGTGTGCCTTGCCACATATCTGGCAAGAGGTTACAAAGGTAATCTAGGAGTAGATCACCAGATAGCGGTCTAAATTATCCTTAGAGGAGTAAGGATATGTTTCTCGGTTATGGAGGTGATAAAGAGTTCGACGTAAAGAGTTACATCGATGCAAGCTTAACACCTATCCGGATGGCTCTGAGTAGAGATACTGGATACGTATAATGGAGCAATTTAGAATAGCTCCAAGTAGAACAGTTATTTGAAATGGCTCCAAATGTAGCGTAGTAGTTGCATCCACAAGATGACATAGAAATTTGCAAAGTACATGCGGATCTGAATGTTGCAGACCCGTTGACTGAAACCTCTCTCACAAGCATAACATGATCAAACCCAGAACTCTTTTGTTTGGGTGTTAGTAACATGGGGATGTGACCTTAGTTAATCACATATCGATGTGAACTGGATTATTGACTCTAGTGCAAGTGGGAGACTATTGGAAATATGCCCTAGAGGCAATAATAAATTGGTTATTATTATATTTCCTTGTTCATGATAATCGTTTATTATCCATGCTACAATTGTATTGATAGGAAACTCAGATACATGTGTGGATACATAGACAACACCATTTCCCTAGTAAGCCTCTAGTTGACTAGCTCGTTGATCAATAGATGGTTACGGTTTCCTGACCATGGACATTGGATGTCGTTGATAACGGGATCACATCACTAGGAGAATGATGTGATGGACAAGACCCAATCCTAAGCCTAGCACAAGATCATGTAATTCGTATGCTAAAGCTTTTCTAATGTCAAGTATCATTTCCTTAGACCATGAGATTGTGCAACTCCCGGATACCGTAGGAGTGCTTTGGGTGTGCCAAACGTCACAACGTAACTGGGTGGCTATAAAGGTACACTACAGGTATCTACGAAAGTGTCTGTTGGGTTGGCACGAATCGAGACTGGGATTTGTCACTCCGTGTAAACGGAGAGGTATCTCTGGGCCCACTCGGTAGGACATCATCATAATGTGCACAATGTGATCAAGGAGTTGATCACGGGATGATGTGTTACGGAACGAGTAAAGAGACTTGCTGGTAACGAGATTGAACAAGGTATCGGGATACCGACGATCGAATCTCGGGCAAGTATCGTACCGCTAGACAAAGGGAACTGTATACGGGATTGATTAAGTCCTTGACATCATGGTTCATCCGATGAGATCATCGTGGAGCATGTGGGAGACAACATGGGTATCCAGATCCCGCTGTTGGTTATTGACCGGATAGTTGTCTCGGCCATGTCTACATGACTCCCGAACCCGTAGGGTCTACACACTTAAGGTTCGATGACGCTAGGGTTATAGGGAAAGTATGTACGCGGTTACCGAATGTTGTTCGGAGTCCCGGATGAGATCCCATACGTCACGAGGAGTTCCGGAATGGTCCGGAGGTAAAGATTGATATATAGGAAGTATGGTTTTGGCCACCGGAAGTGTTCCAGGCATCACCGGTAATGTACCGGGACCACCGGAGGGGTCCGGGGGTCCACCAGGTGGGGCCACCAGCCCAGGAGGCCTACATGGGCCAATAGTGGGAAGGTACCAGCCCCTAGGTGGGCTGGGGCGCCTCCCACCAAGGCCCAAGGCGCCTCCAAGAGGGGAAGGGGGCAAACCCTAGGCTCAGATGGGCCTAAGGCCCACCTAGTGGTGCGCCCCCCTCTCTCTCCCCTTGCCCGCCCCCTAGATGGGATCTAGGGCTGGCCGCCACCCCTAGGGAGGGAACCCTAGGTGGGGCGCAGCCCCTTCCCTCCCCCTATATATACTTGAGGTTTGGGGCTGCCCAACACATGTGATTTGCTCTCCCTGTTGGCGCAGCCCTACCCCTCTCCCTCCTCGTAGTGCTTGGCGAAGCCCTGCTGGATTCCCGCGCTCCTCCATCACCACCATGCCGTCGTGCTGCAGCTAGATGGAGTCTTCCCCAACCTCTCCTTCTCCCCTGCTGGATCAAGGCGTAGGAGACGTCACCGGGCTGTATGTGTGTTGAACACGGAGGTGCCGTCTGTTCGGCACTAGGATCATCGGTGATTTGGATCACGACGAGTACGACTCCATCAACCCCGTTCACTTGAACGCTTCCGCTTAGCGATCTACAAGGGTATGTAGATGCACTCTCCTTCCCTTCGTTGCTAGATTACTCCATAGATTGATCTTGGTGATGCGTAGAAAATTTTGAATTCTGCTACGTTCCCCAACACCTTTAGCATTGCGAGGAGCTCAGGAATCGTTTTGTCCATTCCATGCATATTATAGTTCATCATGAAGCTCTTGTAGCTTGTTGGCAATGATTGGAGAATTCTGTCAATGACGCAATCATCTGGAAGATTATCTCCCAGTTGAATCAAGTGATTATTATACCCAGACATTTTGAGTATATGCTCACGGACAGAACTGTTCTCCTCCATCTTGCAGCTATAGAACTTATTGGAGACTTCTTATCTCTCAATCCGAGCATTTGCTTGAAATATTAACTTCAACTCCTGGAACATCTCATATGCTCCATGACGTTCAAAACGTCGTTGAAGACCCGGTTCTAAGCCGTAAAGCATGGCACATTGAACTATTGAGTAGTCATCAGCTTTGCTCTGCCAGACGTTCTTAACGTCGTCAGTTGCATCAGTAGCTGGCCTGGCACCCAACGGTGCTTCTAGGATGTAATTCTTCTGTGCAGCAATGAGGATAATCCTCAAGTTACGGACCCAGTCCGTGTAATTGCTACCATCATCTTTCAACTTTGCTTTCTCAAGGAACGCATTAAAATTCAACGGAACAACAGCACGGGCCATCTATCTACAATCAAACATAAACAAGCAAGATACTATCAGGTACTAAGTTCATGATAAATTTAAGTTCAATTAATCACATTACTTAAGAACTCCCACTTAGAAAGACATCCCTCTAATCCTCTAAGTGATCACGTGATCCATATCAACTAAACCATAACCGATCATCACGTGAAATGGAGTAGCTTTCAATGGTGAACATCATTATGTTGATCATATCAACTATATGATTCATGCTCGACCTTTCGGTCTTAGTGTTCTGAGGCCATATCTGCATATGCTAGGCTCGTCAAGTTTAACCTGAGTATTCTGCGTGTGCAAAACTGGCTTGCACCCGTTGTAGATGGACATAGAGCTTATCACACCCGATCATCACGTGGTGTCTGGGCACGACGAACTTTGGCAACGGTGCATACTCAGGGAGAACACTTTTATCTTGAAATTTAGTGAGAGATCATCTTATAATGCTACCGTCAATCAAAGCAAGATAAGATGCATAAAAGATAAACATCACATGCAATCAATATAAGTGATATGATATGGCCATCATCATCTTGTGCTTGCGATCTTCATCTCCGAAGCACCGTTATGATCACCGTTGTCATCGACGCGACACCTTGATCTCCATCGCAGCATCATTGTCGTCTCGCCAAACTTATGCTTCTACGACTATCGCTACTGCTTAGTGATAAAGTAAAGCATTACAGGGCGATTGCATTGCATACAATAAAGCAACAACCATATGGCTCCTGCCAGTTGCTGATAACTTGGTTACAAAACATGATCATCTCATACAATAAAATTTAGCATCATGTCTTGACCATATCACATCACAACATGCCCTGCAAAAACAAGTTAGACGTCCTCTACTTTGTTGTTGCAAGTTTTACGTGGCTGCTACGGGGCTTAAGCAAGAACCAATCTCACCTACGCATCAAAACCACAACGATAGTTTGTCAAATAGACTCCGTTTTAACCTTCGCAAGGACCGGGCGTAGCCATACTTGGTTCAACTAAAGTTGGAGAGACAGTCGCCCGCAAGCCATCTATGTGCAAAGCACGTCGGGGAACCGGTCTCGCGTAAGCGTACGCGTAAGGTTGGTCCGGGTCGTCTCGTCACAATACCGCCGAACCAAAGTATGACATGCTGGTAGGCAGTATGACTTGTATCGTCCACAACTCACTTGTGTTCTACTCGTGCATATAACATCAACATAAATAACCTAGGCTCGGATGCCACTGTTGGGGAACGTAGTAATTTCAAAAAAATTCCTACGCACACGCAAGATCATGTGATGCATAGCAACGAGAGGGAGAGTGTTGTCTACGTACCCACGCAGACCGACTGCGGAAGCGTTGACACGACGCAGAGGAAGTAGTCGTACGTCTTCACGATCCAACCGATCAAGCACCGAAACTACGGCACCTCCGAGTTCGAGCACACGTTCAGCTCGATGACGATCCCCGGACTCCGATCCAGCAAAGTGTCGGGGAAGAGTTCCGTCAGCACGACGGCGTGGTGACGATCTTGATGAACTACAGCAGCAGGGCTTCGCCTAAACTCCGCTACAGTATTATCGAGGAATATGGTGGCAGGGGGCACCGCACACGGCTAAGGAATAGATCACGTGGATCAACTTGTGTGTCTAGAGGTGCCCCCTGCCTCCGTATATAAAGGTAGCAAGGGGGAGGCTGGCCGGCCAAGGAGGAGGCGCAGGAGAGTCCTACTCCCTCTGGGAGTAGGATTCCTCCCCCCAATCCTAGTCCAACTAGGATTCCTCGGAGGGGAAAGAGGAGGAGGGGGCCGGCCACTCTCCTAGTCCTAATAGGACTAGGGGAAGGGGGAGGCGCAGCCCATCTAGGGCAGCCCCTTCCTTTCCACTAAGGCCCAATATGGCCCATAGCTCCCGGGGGGTTCCGGTAACCTCCCGGTACTCCGGTAAAATCCCGATTTCACCCGGAACACTTCCGATATCCAAACATAGGCTTCCAATATATCAATCTTTATGTCTCGACCATTTCGAGACTCCTCGTCATGTCCGTGATCACATCCGGGACTCCGAACAACCTTCGGTACATCAAAATGCATAAACTCATAATAACTGTCATCGTAACTTAAGCGTGCGGACCCTACGGGTTCGAGAACAATGTAGACATGACCGAGACACGTCTCCGGTCAATAACCAATAGCGGGACCTGGATGCCCATATTGGCTCCTACATATTCTACGAAGATCTTTATCGGTCAGACCGCATAACAACATACGTTGTTCCCTTTGTCATCGGTATGTTACTTGCCCGAGATTCGATCGTCGGTATCCAATACCTAGTTCAATCTCGTTACCGGCAAGTCTCTTTACTCGTTCCGTAATACATCATCTCACAACTAACATATTAGTTGTAATGCTTGCAAGGCTTATGTGATGTGTATACCGAGAGGGCCCAGAGATACCTCTCCGACAATCGAAGTGACAAAACCTAATCTCGAAATACGCCAACCCAACATGTACCATTGGAGACACCTGTAGTACTCCTTTATAATCACCCAGTTACGTTGTGACGTTTGGTAGTACCCAAAGTGTTCCTCCGGTAAACGGGAGTTGCATAATCTCATAGTCATATAGGAACATGTATAAGTCATGAAGAAAAGCAATAGCAACATACTAAACGATCGGGTGCTAAGCTAATGGAATGGGTCATGTCAATCAGATCATTCAACTAATGATGTGACCTCGTTAATCAAATAACAACTCATTGTTCATGGTTAGGAAACATAACCATCTTTGATTAATGAGCTAGTCAAGTAGAGGCATACTAGTGACACTTTGTTTGTCTATGTATTCACACATGTATTATGTTTCCGGTTAATACAATTCTAGCATGAATAATAAACATTTATCATGATTATAAGGAAATAAATAATAACTTTATTATTGCCTCTAGGGCATATTTCCTTCAGCTGCACGCAAGGGTACAAGCGATAGAGGAACGAGAAGCAAATCGCAGCAAACGACTTGCCGAAGCTTCCCCTGAAGCTACCCCGCCATCTCAGCGGAGAAGCAGCGTGGCTTCCACCGAGCTGCTTCAGCCGGAGCTTGTCTTGACGGCTCCTGCCAGCTATCCTGTGGATGCTATCACGGAGGCTCAAAATTGCCACCTTATGACGCAATGGATTAATATGAAGGTCAAGGCGGCTGTTGGCTCTATTTTTCCTAATGAACCTGCCGCAACTTTTCACTGCCGGCCGATTCTAGAAGGATATGCTAAGGTGATGGTGGATGAAATAACGGATGGATTTGAGGACCTCCCGCTTGACCACCCTACCGGAGAAGGGGAGACTCGGCTGGGTTCTTCTCTAAAGACTCCATGCCTATGGCGGAAGGAGCTCATCAACCTTCCGAACTGGACGCCTCCGCCTCCTCCTCCTCCTCCGGCGAGTCAGGGCACTCCGCCTCCTCCACCGCCTCCTGCTCTGACGAGTGACGATCAGGGCCCTCGGCCGGCTCCTTCTCCGGCACGTGGCGGCACTCCGCCTCCTTCTCCGCCTGCGCCGGCGCACCCGAGCAGCCAGCCTCCTCCTTCTCCGCCTCGTCAGCAAGGGCGGAAGAGACCCGACGCCGCTCCGGCAGCTGCTCCGGCGCGTCGTAGTCCTTCTCCTCCGCCTCATAAGCAAGTAAAGAAGACAACCGCTCCGTCTGTTCGGCCGGCGTCTAGCAGTACAGCCAGAGGCGGGAGGACATACAGATTCGGTCCTTCTCTGAAGACTCTAGAGAAGTTACCATATGAGAGGACCCCGGAGGAGAACGCGAAGAGTTAAACCGGAGCATGACCTCGTTGGAATTGAACTGTTGCCTATTCCATTTGAGGAGTTCTATCAGTTTTTCAATCAATTGGCCCTCGATAAAACAACGGTCACCTGCTACTGTCTGTAAGTACTACTACTTCTGTCATTAAGTCTCTCTATATAGCTCAGCTCTTTCATTGCATGTATTTATAATTATCCTCACTATATTATGCAGATTGAAGATCGCCAAATTGAAGAAAAGACAAATCAGTGATATTGGGTTCGTTAACACATATCTCATAGATGCAACTGAGGTTGAAAAAAGGCCCGAAGATACCAAGGCCAACTTGCTACGATCATTCAAAAGAAATGAAAACAAAGATATAATACTCTTTCATTACAACTTCAAGTGAGTGTTACTGTCTTGTGCATATTCGGTTTCCCTTATATATTAGTCTAGGTTATAGTAATGTAATTGATGAGTTATGCATGTGTGCGCAGTTACCACTATATTCTCCTAGAGATTAGGCTTGAGCAGGGAGTAGTAACTGTCTTGGACTCTAGACGAAAAGATCCCTAGGAGTATGCGGACATGACTGAAATCCTCCAGAAGTAAGTTAAATCGATCATTATCCACCATATCAGCAACTTTGTTCATTTCCTGATATCAAGTAATTGTTTTCTTTGTCCGGCAGGGTTTGGAGAAAATTCACCAGAAAAGCTCCGGGTCTGCCGAAGGAGCTGCAATTTAGACACCCGAAAGTAAGTACTATAGTAGCATGTTCCGCGCATCTCCTAGTGATTCAAGCGCTAGTTTCATCAATACCATTTGGCATTCTTGCTTATCAGTTTGATTGACCTCTATTTCTTGTAAAGTGGTTGTGGCAGGAACAAGGGAATGATTTCTGTGGATACTACGTCTGCGAGTCCATCCGCCACACGACCTGTGAGCGGGGCAGGTACTCTGACGAACAATATGAAGTGCGTAAATAACAATATTCACAATTTTATTTTATTACCATCATTTGTGTTGAGTTTCATTCATTCATATATATATATATGTATTGACCCTCTTCTTCAAATTAGATGTTTCGGATGCGGAATGAACTCCTAGCACCAGATCGCATGCGAGCAATTGAAGACGAATTGGCGGCATTCTTTCTTGACCACGTGATTGCTGAAGACGGAGAATACTATGTGGACCATGCGTCCATAATTTAGGAGATTATATTTTTAAGAGATAATTATTGTATATATGTAGCCGGTAGTGTCGGATGATAGATATACGAGAACTTGTTGTTCGACCAATCTCTCGGAGAAGGAGAGGTGGTCGATATCACTTCTCTCTGTATGCATATATGTTCATGACGATCTTCTGTTTCCTTCGTTTGCTTACTAGCTAGCTAGCGTGTCTAGTCCTCTCTATACGTATGTATAGTACGTAGCGTCGACCGAGCACGGACATAAGAGAGGACACTTCTCTCTATTAATTAGCTATCTAACACAATATATGAAATACCTAAATTAACCCCCCAAAACCCCCCAACCCCCCCCCTTCAAAAAAACAAAAACCCCAGCCACAGAAATGCTGACGCGTGGAGGCCTATTGGTCCCGGTTGGTGCCACCAACCGGGACCAAAGGCCCTCCTGCCTAGGCTCAGCGCGCATGCCACGTGGAGGCCCATCTGTCCCGGTTCTGGTTAGAACCGGGACTAAAGGGTCAGGGCATTAGTAACTACCCTTTAGTCCCGGTTCTGGAACCAGGACAAAAGGCCCTTACGAACCGGGACAAAAGGTCCGTTTTCTACTAGTGAGATAGGCAGTAGAGGGGGCCAGCGGCTCAGCGATGGGCGTCTTGGCGCACCGGCAAGGGGAGCAGTAGGGCCGCGCTCTAAGGCGGAGGCACAAGGCTACAGCGAATGTTGTCCCGCATGGCCGAGCGGCTCGCGAGGTCGCGTTACACAGAGACGGCGAGTGCTGCAGAGGCGAACGCCGCGCCGGCCTAGGCAGGTGCGACAGCTTGAAGTAGCAGCTCAAGGCCATGGTGGCACGGCGGCTCAACCGAGATTGAGTGGAGATGGATCGATGCTGGACCATAGCAAAGGCAGGGATGAGCTGGTTGCTTCAATCGTAACAAAAGCAGTACTCCAGGCTTGCCTCGGAGCCGCGAGTCACCACAGCGTAGGTGGAAGCACAACGCATCCGGCAGCCTGTTGGCGGTAGCTCGGCAACTTAACACGGAGATGCTCGAAGGCAAGAGTTTGACCCGGGGTGGCTCAGGGGCGGGAGGCCAAGGCGGCGCACGCAAAAGAGGCATCCACCACGGTCGTTTAGAGGCGCGAACCAGCGCGAAGTGCGCGGGCGGGAGCTGCGGCTGTAAAGGCGGCACGACTTGAGGTCTTCTTGGGGGTGGCTCGAGTGTGGCCATGGCAGAAGAGGAGTTGACCCGGCTTAGAGCGGCGGCTTACTGGTGCCGCAGGGGACAAGGCGAACGGCACGGCGGCTCAGGCAGCGTGAGGTGCACTGGCAACGATGAAGGCGCGGTCGTTCATCGAGGCGGGTCACAGGAGAAGACTGAGTCCATGGACCATCGTGGTTACTGGATCCGTATTGATCAAAGCTTGCAGGGCTTTCGCTGATAGCTTGCCCCTGATCTGATTTCTTTGATATTCACGTGTTAATCCCACATAGTAACTTTTCCTTCCTTTAATCCTTGAATTAATCTTGCAGCGGTGGCCACTCGGCGAATCAAAAAAATAACCAAAAATTGGTCGCTTGATGTAGACGCGCTGGTAGCTTTTGCTGGATTGATTGCATAGGAAATCGAGTTGAGGCTGACCTCCACCATAATGACCTGGCCAAACTGATTTTTGTGGCAATCGTCTAGAAAGCAATCGGACCCGGCTGTCGAATCTGTAACAAAATTCACCAATGACTGCGGAAATGCTCCTACCAATCTCGGCGACTTATGGAAGACGATCATGTCGCAGCCTTATTTTTCTTGAATTTTCAATCTCACAGCCTATAAACTAGACTAATGACTTGAAGCTGATCCAGCTCCTTCCAAATTGGCTCTTCTTCATCCGGAAACTTGCGAACTTCTCGAAACCCTAGATGAGATCCCTTCAAGAACTCAACACCACCGTGCGCGAGCCCCACGATGGGCCCCACGGTGGGCGCCAACTGTCGTGGATTTGTCACGGCAGATGTCCTTAGTGTCAGGACTTAGTCGCGAGGCCAACGCATCTATACGGTAGCGTGAGAGGGGTTGATCGGGACGAGAGACGCAACACACAAGACAAGAATTTAGACAGCTTCGGGCCCCGGGAAACATCATCCGGTAATAGCCCTACATGCTGTTTGTGGCTAGGTCTCATTATGCTCATGAGAGAGTCGCCGCATAAGCCGGCTCCCCCTTTGTGTCTAGCCCTAGATATTGTTTCTTGTTGCCTCCCCTCTTTTGGGAGCCCTGCCCCCTCCTTATATAAGTTAGAGGGGCGGGTTACATGTGGAGTCCTAGTAGGACTAGGGCTAGTCTATCTTTTCTTACAAGTTGAATACAAGTCCGGGTCATGCTTCCTCGTAAAGGAAATATTCGTCCTCCCTTTCCTCTTAAGCCGGCCAATCGTAACGTGAGTCGGCCTTCTGGGCTTTGGTCCTTGTTGTCCATATGACCCGCCATCGGGGTCATCCGTGAGTCGTCAGGCTCGTGAGTCGTCTGACCAGTGAGCCGCCAGACCCATGAGTAGCCAGTCCTTCGGCGGGTCACGGTGAAGCGCCAAGTCCGGCCGGGTCATACTTCCGGCCGGGTGATACCACGGGGTATATCCCCGACAGTTAGGTAGTTCCCCTTTTTATAACCCAAGTACTAGCACTAGTACTAATACCTGCATAGTGGGAACACGTTCAGGTTTGGTACGTAGTACTAGTAGGTGTGAGCAGGCTTTGGAATGTCATGGGAACAAGGTAAAGATTAATTGATGGTTTTGGTTTCGAGGCCCGAAACGGCTCCCGATGAGTTTAGCGGAACATAAATTTCAAGTACTACGCTGCTCAAATGAATAAATATTATGTTACTGTCAAAAATTGGCACAAAATACGAAGGAGACCAACGGAAGTACTACTAGCAACCCACGATTTAACTACTCGCATGCGCGCAGTGGAGTAATAATGTCTTTGTTCCGCCTTCACGTCCACTCAATTTGCATGCGCTGTATTAATTGACCATCAATGAAGTGAACGACTTTACACACGCGTCAAATTATCACATGGGGTGGATCTTGGTACAAAATTGCGTCCGCCCGTGTACCTGCATGTGCGTGCGAGGAATGAGTGCGTGCATGGCGTGCGTGCACATCTTCACTTCGTCCATGTACCGCCAGTATGGCTCAGGGAGGACGAGTACATTCTTCTAGAACCAGCAGCACGTCACAGTGATCAATCCACGCAAGGAGGTCGCGACAACGCCTGCACATGTGCCACATGGCTTCATGAACTGTAAGAGAGACACTGTGTAGCGTGCCATTGTTATTCTAATTTACGTGTTTTGCACAAACTCGAAGTACTAGTAAGGTACACGTGCATTGCACGCATCAGATTTTGCAACCAAATTATGAATAAATACCACACTATAGCATGTAAGCTCTGAGTCATATATGCCTGATGTAGCCCTTCATTTAATTCTTATAGTTCATCTCATTCAAAATAAATTAGTTTTTATAAAAAAGCTAAGCACGCAGGAATAGGAAAAACATGGGATTATAGTGGAATGTCGTCTTGAATCCTACACGATTGTACGAGTGTTTGATTGTGCATAGAAAAACGCAGAATTCTTTCAAAGAGGTTTGAGTGGATGGGATGTTTCCTATGAAATCTAGTGCAAATGAATCATATGAAAAAATTCCTATGGTTTACAATTCTACGAATCAAACAACCAAGATAGGAAAAATTCCTAATGATTAGAACCCTCCAAAATTCCTTTGAGAATCCTTTGAATCAAATAAGCCCTTGATCTATTTTATGATTCACGGAATTGTGCGTTGTAAAGCATAAAGTAGAAACAAATAATGGCAATTCAACTAGAAAAAAAGTTTGGGCAGTTATGATACGGAAGATTCTAGGACAAAAGAGAACCACTGTTGTTTTGAGGTTTGTGCATTATGCTTAAGTTCAACCATGGAGTCTGCTAGATTGTACATGTGGCAAAATCCAGTGGGGGGGGGCTAGAAGATGGTGCGAGGGGCCGAGTGGAGGGAGACTATGAAGGAATGCACAAGTGGAGATCGATATTTAGAGAGAGGGGGCGAACACGTGCGCTGATGCGCGCAGTGGCGGAACCATTAAAAATAAATGAGCTAGGGGGGCAAGCATTACTAATCCTTTACGAGGAGGGTCAATTAATGAACTTAAACCATTTTTAGCAGCAATTGTCTAATGATCACATTCATATTAGCCTTGATATATAGTGATGTTAGGGGGGAGGGGGCAGGGCCCTTACTGCCCCCTGTCTTTGCCATTGTGCACGCGTCTAAGAGATGAAGCGGAAGGCATGGATGATGAGAGGGGGACGTTGGATACATAATTAATGTGGGTGTATTAGCTATATATGTTAATCCTATATAGAGAGGTATAGCTTGATCGATGTGGACGTGGGAAAGATGGTGAGACCTCACTGGATATATCGATTTGTGTGGAAAACTATGAAAGACCTAGCTATATACACACATACATAGAGGAATATCGATTGTTGCGCATGCACGCGTGAGAGATAAAGAATGCCCGATATGATGGAGAGGGGGATCTGTGTTGGTGTGTGCCTTCATGGGAGACCGACCTGAAGAAAAAGATTGCATGCGTGCGATGGATAATGCCGACTGGTAGTGTGTGTGCATGCATGCACGAGAGAAAGATAGTGGTACAATTATAAAGAGAAGACTACTGTGTGGGTGGAAAATAATAGCTGAATAGGTGAGGTCACAATCAATGTAAAGTTGAATTCAAATATTTGAATAAGAGATATTGATGTTTGAAACCCATGCATGCATGAATATAACGGAGGTCAGCGCGGTGTGGTTTGGAAACGAGCATGTTGTAATGTATACACATTGAACAAGGTCAGACTGATTTGAATTTGAGATACCGATGGCAGACATCATTTGGCCACGTCGCATCCGTGCATGGACACACTATTCTAATTGGAGATGATGGGCGGCTTTTGCATCACATATCTATATCGATACCCCAATATATATATATATATATATTATATTATATTTTATATTTTTTTTATTGTGTGCGGGTAACTTTAACTTTGAAAGATGGTCGTTGGATGAGGCGAATCCGATGGTCCAAAGATGGCAAATTTGAGCACTACTGGCCGTTGGATATCATCTAGATTCCACCAAATTTCGCCACAAATATAATCTAGAAGACTCCATGGTTGAACTTAAGCATAATGCACAAACATCAAAACACAAGCACTTCTTATTTGTTCTAGAATCTTCCGTATCAGAATTGACAAAATGTTTTTCTACATGATTTGCCATTATTTGTTTTTACTTTATGTCTTACGACGCACAATTCCATGAATCTTAAAATAGATTAGCTTTCTTATAAAAACTAGATGATTTTGAATGAAATGAACTATAAGAATTAAACGAATACCTACATCATGCATATATGACTCAAAGCTTGCATGCTATAATGTGGTATTTATTCATAATTTGGTTGCAAAATCTCATGCGTGCAATGCACGTGTACCTTACTCTAGTATAAATGGTGTTTGTGTGTGTGTTGTGCGTGTTGAGGTGCAAATTGTCTTATTTTGGTACACGTTAAGCTTGTTCTTCCGAAATTTCAAGCCGCGCCTTGTTATGCCGAAAATTCAAGCAAGCGTCTCTGTCTATCGTGCTGCGAAACTCCCGCCTCTTCAACCCGCGCCTTGTTAGCCCGAAATATTTAAGATATATCTTTGTCTTGTTGTGCTCCGACAACTCCCTCCATCTCAACCCGCGCCTTGCTATTCCGAAATTACAATGCGCGCAAAAACTCCCACCTCCTGTGAAATCCCGACACGCGAAATGCCCGTGGTACCCCTGAACCGAAAGAACCACCTCAAATCGGTGGGGGTACTTTCGTAACTTACCCCAGATTTCGGACGAGCGCGTCTCTAAGCCATGGTTCCCCACTGCCATCCCATCCGCCCACCCATTCGTACACCGAGGCCGCGAAAACCCTTGACGAAACCCCACACCCTGCTCCGTCCGCCACCCAGCCGGAGCCTCTTCCCCGACGATGTCGTCCACAACAATACCTCGACGTCCCTCATCCACCGTACCAGATGAGGATCCGTCGTCGATCTCATCGTCCCGCCGGTTCAGCCACACCGTCCTCCACCTCCAAGGAGCTTCCCAACCGTTCCTCTCGTCTTTCGCGCCACCTCCATTCCCACACCGCCGTCTTCACCTACACCACCGGAAGAGCATCATCATCACAGTTTCCTCGGATGAAGCTGCGGCCTAATCGGCGCCACCAACGAGGTTGTACACTAATCGCCGCATTTTCTTCTTGATTCGATCTCACGGTGCTGCCGGCGCTCGGTCCCGAGCCGACACGGCGCGGCTCCATCCACGGCGGCGTCGCCGGCCACTTCCTCCATGGCGTCGCTCCCTCGGCGGCGACGTCCACATCAGTAGGACCTGCTGCTGCTTTAGCTCTCGCTCGCACTGCTGCTCTGCTCTTGCTCTCGGACCCCTGCCTGGACTGCTCTTGGTATTGCTCTTGCTCGCGCTGCTGCTCTCGCTCTTCCTCTTGCTTGCGATGCTGCTCCGATTTAGCTACACTTCACTCCGATGCCGCTAGGGCGAAGGAAGAACCAGCCGCGGCGGGGAGGGGGGCTCGCCGGAGAGGTACCCCACTATCTATCTTAGGGTTCAGGATGGGGGCGGTGGTCGCCGGCGGTGGCGGGGCGTTGGCGGGGCGGTGGCATGGGGATCGCCGGAGAAAAAGCTCGGCACGGGAGGCCTAGAGGCATGGCCGGGGCGGCGGCGGACCGGCGGTGGGGAGTGTTTTCGGGGCGGGCGGGGCGGCGCACCGCGGGCCGCGGGCGGCGGGGCCTGCTGTTTGGCCGGCTCAGGGGGTGGAGGTTGAAGATGAACCGCAGGCCCTTGAATTTGTATCCAACGCTGCAAAATCGACTGACCAGAGATGAAAAAGTCAGTCGACCGACGTGTAGCCTCACCTTGCTAGTGCGTTCAGTTTCGACAGCGAAATTCAGTGTCGACAGCAAAATTCAGTTTCGACAGTTAAGTTCAGTTTCGACAGTTAAGTTTAGTTTCGACAGTTAAATTCAGTTTCGACTGATGTATTTTACATCTAGAACTTTGTGGTTATGTATTTTACGTCATGTATTGGAGATGCTATTAGAATTCCACTTAGGTTAATGTTGTTCGTTGTCTCTCTTGTCCTGCTTCAGCCTTGGCGTCGTACAACTCACCAGAGCTGCTCCAACAACGAAACCCTCCATCGCAGCGAAGCAGTACCTCGGGCTCCATATCCAGATGCCTAAGATCTTCTTTCCCTCCTCCGACAGCCAAGTCAGCCGGAGCATCCTCACCGGCCAACCCAATCACGCTGAGATCGACATGGCTTCGCCAAAGAGGTTCTACACTTGTTGCATCTCTTTTTTACTCTACATGTTATATATATTATCCACTGAGCACTCGTAGTAACGGGAAATACGATTATTTTATCCTACTATATGGCAAGCAGTGAGGTACCAGGCAACTTAGCTATCCGTGATGGACTCTCTTGAACGACATCATTATTTATCTCTGCTTGTTTCAGCTGTGCATTTGTCGATGGGCCTGGGAGTTGAGCTAGTCTGGCAGTGGCCTGGGTCCAAAGTAATAGAAGTAGCACAAAAACATTTTTTAGTGTAGGATTTTCCTTGCTCAAGCCTGCCTACTAGAATCGCCGGTGCTTGAAAGGAAAAGTGAATGAAAAACATCGGAATTGGAAAGTTTCCTATGGTACTACTTTTCATGAATTTGGTGCAAAGGAATGGAGCAAAGGAAAACTATAGGATTTGTTCCTTTAGTGTCTCCTTGAAAGAAAAACCGTAGGAATTCTAATTTCCACTTCTCCTCCTTTTCATATTCCTATTCATCAAGCATAAGACTAAGAGATAGTAGCATAATAGCATTATAACCGTACATTTTCTTGTGGTTTGACTTAATCTCACCATGCTTTTTTGCATCGTGTGATATTCCAATTGTTGTCAATCAAACACCCAGATTGGCAGAAATCCTGTGTTTTTAAATTCTCTGTTTTGCACGTGCATTCCTATCATATTCCTGTCTATTTCCTATCCCTGCATTGTTAGAATCCTCAAATTCAAACAAGCCCTTACTCAATTACTTATGTTACAGATATGTGTCAAAGAAAACCTTGTGTGGTTTGTCCTGCTCCTGCGGTGCTGTGTTCCACCCCAGCTCAGCTGCTCCAACGACGGAAGGGTTCACCACAGTAGGGATCCACTCTCCAGACTGTCTTTTGCCGCCTCAGATCTTCTTCCCCGCCGCCGGCAGCCATGGCAACTACATTACCATCATCAACTGAGCAGATCACCTTGAGGACTACACGGGTCCGCAAGAGAGGTCGCACTCTTCCGTGTCTGCTTACGTTATGCGTTGCTTAATATGATGACATGCTACATTATCGTCGTGTTCACCTATTAGACTCCGAGTCAGGTCCAAACTAATGCTGAAACTTGAGTTTTTAAATGGTTGCGGGGTACATATTGGGGCAGCAATCAGTACTATCTGTCTACTATCTGGTTAATCTCCGTTGTCTACTATGAGTTTCATGTTGGGTGCAAACAAACATTAAAGGAGCCATTATCTGTATTTTTTAACTAAAGCTATTATCTGCCTGCTATCATTGGTTTTGGGTCTATCCACAGTTTGCTACCATCACTCTGGATTTGTGCATGCACTGCTTACATAATCTCACTATGTTTTATTCCTATGCATGCCAGTTATTGTACACAATGGAACTGATCATGTAGAGCAAAAGAGACGAGCCTTGCGTGGCAATAAAATTTCATGTAGACGTCATTCCATGGTGGGCGCAAAGGCAGGCCCCCCTCCACCCATTTCGGATCGTAATCAAGAGGAAGATAACTGTTATGAGGGGGATTCAGAAGGAGAAGACCACTCCTATTTACCCCATGAGGTCTTCGCTCTAACTTGGCATGCTACTGTTGGTAATATCATGCATATGGTGCCTTGCATTGCTTACTGTATACATTAAAGATGTCATCTGCTTAGTTTAGACATGCTTTGTGTCATTGCCATCTGTTTAGTTTCTTTATCATATATGTGAATCATGCAATGCCATCTTGTCTAGCCAGGCATCATATATGTGAATTTTGCAATGCCACCCTGGTTAGCCAGTCATCTTATATGTGAATTATATCGTGCCATCATTTTTCTATTACGTGTTAAATTTGTCAACAATTTTACTACATTCAATTACTCTTCCTGTGCATCAGCCATTTGGCACGGTCAAGGAAAAATCTGGAGTGGAAACAAGGTCTTCAGAGCAAACAATGCTATCTGACGAAGCGCATGTCTTGCTGGTTACCGATAGCTCCTCAGAGGAGGATTCAGAGACAGATGACCAGTCATATTCCCCCCCCCCCCCCCGAGGCGCATGCCCTAACTTGGCAGGGTTATGTTTCTCATATCGTGCGTATGGTATCTTGCATTGCTATGTCATTTTCTTAGTTTAGACATGCTTTGTGTGAATGCCACCTGTTTAGTGTCTAATTACCATATATGTGAATTATGCAATGCCATCTTGTTGCAAGACATTATATATGTGAATTATGCAATGTTATCTTGTTGCAAGGCATTATGTATGTGAATTATGCAATACCATGCTGTTTAGGCAAGCGTCATATATGTGAATTATATCATGTCTTCCTTTTTTTTGTATTTCTCATTGCTTTTGTCGATAATGTTTGTATATTCAACTGCTCTTCCCGTGCATCAGCCATTTGAATTGGTGATGGAGAAATCTGGAGTGAAAACAAGGTCTTCAGAGCAGACAATGCTACCTGCTGAAGCAGATTTCTTGCTGGTTACAGATAGCTCTTCAGAGGAGGATTCAGAGGCAGATGACCAGTCCTATTACCCTCCTGAGGTGTATGCTCAAACTTGGCAGGGTTATATTACTCATATAATGCATATGTTGTATTGCAATGCTTAGTTTTTACATCATATACACAATATTGAATGCCATTTCCTTAGTTGACACATCATATATGCGATTGCCCTCTGCTCACTTCCTTAGTATATAAATCATATATTTGAATTATGTCATGCTATGATGTTTACATAGACAGCATGTATCTGAATTATGGCATGCCAACCCATTTTCTAAAGACATAAGTTATATCATCTCATCCTGTTTACATAGTCATCATATTTAAATTATGTCATTCTATCCGTGAATTATATCATGCCATCATGTTTCCATCGACGGCATGTTTGTGATTTATGGCATGCCAACCACTTTAATAGACACATTGTATAGTTATATCATGTCATCCTGTTTACATAGTCATCATATTTTGAAGTATGTCATTCTATCCTGTTTAGTTAGCCATCATACATGTGAAATTGTGTCATACTATCATGTTTAATTAGCCATCATATATGTGAAATTATGTCCTGCTATTCTGTTTGCTTAGACAACATAAATGTGAATTATTTCATGCCATGTTTTCTTCCCTACTATCCATTGCACCTGTCTATCTTACAATGTTTGTACATTCAATTACTTTTCTTGTTTATCAACCATTTCAATTGGAGGGAGTGATGGCAGTATCTGTGGGAGTAAAAACACGGTCTTCAGAAAAGATCGTGCTACCTGTCGATGCATATAGAACCACGGATGTACTTGCCCAAGAACCAGCCCCACCACACATAACCCACACTCATGCAGATTGTACCCCTACCCAGTTGGACAGAGAACCAGCTACACCCCTTCTAACCCATTGACATAGCACCTTCTCCACCACAGAGAACCCAAACACGAGCAGTTAGTAAGGCAACTGCAGTGCCCAAATCATGAGGACCACCACTCTGAACCCGAAGTCAACGCTTAAAGCAGAAGAAGAATTGTTCTCAGGTCAGGTTCCGTAGCTATGGTTCATACTACTTTGCTCTTGCATCACTGTATTTACTGATACCAACTAATTTCAAATTTGAAGGATGCAATTGAAACTCCAATGGCGCAACAGGTATGTTTTAAACCTGTTTCTTCAACGTGTGTGGCTGTTTGCTGTTGTAACTTGCTCTATGTGATTTCAGTTTCAATTGAATAAATAGTTATGTTCTCATGCCATGCACATTACAAGTGTTGTTATTGCTGTGTAGTTTCCCACACTTATATTCTGTCTATGCTGCTTTGTCTTAAATAGATATGATTCGAACTGTATCTATCTTGATTTGGCAACATAAACTAGAATGATATAGACCATACAGTGACCATACTACATAGATATATGTTTGTTTCATGCTGTTATCCTGTCCACCTTACTACTAACTGGTTTACCAAAATGAGTTTCATATACTACATTGTAAACCTGAGATGTGTTTTTGTTTGTTTCTCTTTTAGAACGTGGATAAAATATTGGAGAAGAGTACCCTGTTATGCAATGGTAAAGGAAGTAATGCAGATAAGGTTCAAGATAGTGAGACATCCCTGTTGGTCTCCAAGAAAGCTGATAAAAACTATATTGAGGACACTGAGACAACCCCAAAGTCCTGTCTTGATGTAGTGTTCGAGTTACTGGCTACCACTGCTGGCACCAGCTCTTCGAACTCGTTGCCTGAAGCAGTTCGGCTTCTTGAGTCTCAACTTCAAGTTGAAAGACATCGATCAGATGTTATGCGACAGGAAGCCGAAGGACTGAGGAAGTCCCTGCAGAATTCAGATGCATACTTTCTGGTGCAACAGCAAGCGCTGGAGGACTTAAGCGCCAAACAAGAGAAAGTTAATAAGCTTGCTAAGCATCTTGCCAGCATTATGGGTACCCAGGATATTGTTTCTTGAGCTCTTCTGAAGTGGTTTCAGTTCTGGACTTGTTTTGCTATGGCGTTTATATGCTGCTGTGTTCCCTATATTTGCACTGGTGGCGAACTTTGATGCCCAGTGGATGTAATATGTGTAATAGCCGTGATAGCCTAGTGTAAGTTTCTTGCTTATTTATTTCCTTGTTGTCTTGTTTATTTGTTTGCTTGTAGTCAGTGCAGTTCTTTTTCTGCGATTTGCTAGTGGCTGCAGTAACCTATTTTTTAAAACTAGGCCACAATAACCATGGGCTAATATTTACTGTAGTGACACTGGGCCTCCTACGGGCCATAGAAACTGTGGGCCTTCTACGGGCCGTATAAACAGTGGGCCTTCTACGGGCCGTAGAAGCCATGGGCCTTCTATGGGCCGTATCATCAATGGGCCTTCTACAGGCCGTATCATCAATGGGCCTTATACGGGCCGTATGATCGATTGGCCAAACATGGGCCAAACAGACCGCATTCTGGCCGTAAACGGGCTAGAGTTGGAATCGTCCGTTCATGGGCCGACCATAACGTGCCATCGTTAATAGGCCGTATTTGATGATGCTATGGAAATGGCCCAATGTATTAATGGACCACAAACGGGCCGACTGTAACCACGGGCTGAATTTGGCCCACAAGCAGAAAATGACGGTAACGGGCCGTAAGTAAACGAATGCTTGAAATGAGCCCAAGAATAAATGGGCTCTGAGAAGGCCGAAAGATAACATGGGCTGGAAATGGCCGAACAGAATAACGGGCCGTTAATGGGTATAAAGTGATACACTGTTCATCACGGGCCAGTTTCACCATGGGCCGTTAATGGGTGTAAAGTGATACACTGTTCATTACGGGACAGTTTCACCACGGGCCGTTAATAGGCCAAGAGTTACATAGGGCCTCATATGGGCCGAAAGACGTCATGGGCCATACATGGGCCAGAAGTGAAAATGGGCTGGAATCATATTGGATGGCCCAGATGACGCTACTAGGCCTAATTCGGATAGGGCGTAATGGGCCTTGGGTTAGCGGGCTGTAAATGGGCTATATTCGAACAGGCCGTTAGCAGGCTTTCCATGGGCCGGCCCGCCAGCTTTTGACCAAGTCAAATGGGCCGGCCTTTACACAAGAATGGGCCTCTATTGGGCCGTGCCATGTGTCGACGTATCATAGGCGCCTATCTGACCCACTGACGAGCTGACACGTGTTTCCTCCGGCCAATAAGAATTTTACACGTGGAAATTTCCCGTTGGTCGGGGCTGTTAACGGGTTATCGGATCCAAAACCCGACCCGATAGCTTAACGGCGTTCCGTTACGGTGGATGCCACATGTCGGTCACCCTTGACGAAAGCACTTCTGTGACGCGCGATTTATCGTCATGGAAGTGGACACTTCTGTGATGATAATTTTGCTAATGTCATGGAACACTTCTACGACAGCACAGGTATGACTATCTTGATTCTGTCATAAATTTGTCATGGATGTACATGCATGACAAAAAAAGCGACCAACTGTGACAAACACGTATCATCACGGAAGTGTATTTTTTTGTAGTGCATGATTTGATATCTTTGCAAGTCTCTTTGAACTATCGATTTGGTTTGGCCAACTAGATTGGTTTTTCTTGCAATGGAAGAAGTGCTTAGCTTTGGGTTCAATCTTGCGGTGCTTGATCCCAGTGACGGAAGGGGAGCCGACACATATTGTATTGTTGCCATTGAGGATAACAAGATGGCGTTTTCATCATATTACTTGAGTTTATCCCGCTACATCATGTCATCTTGCTTAATGTGTTACTCTGTTCTATGAACTTAATACTCTAGATGCAGGCAGGAGTCGGTCGATGTGTGGAGTAATAGTAGTAGATGAAGGTAGGAGTCGGTCTACTTGATACGGACGTGATGCCTATATTCATGATCATTGCCTTAGATATCGTCATAACTTTGCGCTTTTCTATCTATTTCTCAGCAGTAATTTGTTTACCCACCGTAATATTTTCTATCTTGAGAGAAGCCTCTAGTGAAACCTATGGCCCCCGGGTCTACTTTCTATCATATAAGTTTCCGATCTACAATATTAGTTTCCTATTTGCTTCCTTTGCAATCTTTTACTTTCCGTTCCATAAACCAAAAATACCAAAAACATTACTTTATCGTTTATCCATCTCTCTCAGATCTCACTTTGCAAATAACCGTGAAGGGAGACAACCCCTTTATCCGTTGGGTGCAAGTTGGTGTTTGTTTGTGCAGGTATTCTGTGACTTGTGCGTTGTCCCCTACTGGATTGATACCTTGGTTCTCAAAACTGAGGGAAATACTTACTCTACTTTGCTGCATCACCCTTTCCTCTTCAAGGGAAAAACTAACGCAAGCTCAAGAGGTAGTAGGAACTCAGTACTATTAGACAAGGCCTATTGCAATCAGATATGGACAAATAAAAATATGAACTTGAATAAAAAAGGAAATGGGCATACTGCAAACATCGGTAGACGACCTCCAATCCAGTAGCTAGCTAGCCCAGCCTCCCTCTTTTGTTGGTACTTCTTCACCTCTCTCAAAGCAACGACCAATACATGCTCGTCCCAAGCAAACTGGTTGAGGCGAGCCATGCTCTCCAGGCTAGCAAGATACTCTAGAGGTATCATGTTGCTAGTTCCAGGAGTTAGCCCAAGCCCGAGGGACAGTAGGACCCAAGACCTCTCTATGGTCACAACATCGTTGTTGCTCGCCTCACCAAGCACATTAATGCATCGCTTGATTGGAGCCCTTGTCCCAGATTGATTGGATCCCTTTTCCCTTATGAACCTATGCAACAGCAGCATTAGAAATATAAAAAAACAAAAAGTAGGGAATAATAATACAGGTACACACCATTGCATCACTCGCTCAAACACAGCATAACAAGGGTAACAAAAAGCTAGCTCAAAACACTAAAATGGACAAACAAGGATTCCCACGATGGAAACATGTTTGGAAATTTTCTGACCTAGAAATTTCCATGATGGAAGTATGTCTAAAAAATGCCTGACATAATATGCAAAAACTCTAAAAGGGGGGAACATCTGTGTTGCACTGCATATGCCTGAAACAATATCGAAAACACAATGGGAGAAACTATGTTCTCTGATGTTTGCTGCATTGAATAAGAATCAACAAACTCCATTTATAACACAAAAACCCTTGCAATTCCACACATTAGTGAACGGAAACCTTCATTTCTCACACAAACCACCTGCCCGCTATGAGCATCACCACCTACCCCACCACCTCGCCTTTAGACATGCAGTGCATCCATCCCACCCACCACAAACAATTTTAGTGCCGACGAGCCCCTTCAGATGGAGGGTATCTGCTCGCAAACCTCACCCGACGAGCTAATCCATCCCCAAAATCCATAGCAAGCCCCAACCCGCATGCCAACCCTACGCAGCAAATCCGGCAACCGATGGCCCTATCAAACCCTAACAAACCACCAACCCACCCCTGCGTAGCAGATCCGACGACCAATGGCCCTATGAACCCTAACCACCCCCCACACACATGACGACAATCAAAAATGAAAATCGGATGAGGCCCGAGAACTTACTTTTGTTGCGGAGTGTCGTCACCCATGCTCTTGAAGGAAATATGCCCTAGAGGCAATAATAAAGTTATTATATTTCCTTATTACATGATAAATGTTTATTATTCATGCTAGAATTGTATTAACCGGAAACATGATACATGAAGGAAATATGCCCTAGAGGCAATAATAAAGTTATTATTTATTTCCATATATCATGATAAATGTTTATTATTCATGCTAGAATTGTATTAACCGGAAACATAATACTTGTGTGAATACATAGACAAACAGAGTGTCACTGGTATGCCTCTACTTGACTAGCTCGTTAATCGAAGATGGTTATGTTTCCTAACCATAGACATGAGTTGGCATTTGATTAACAGGATCACATCATTAGGAGAATGATGTGATTGACATGACCCATTCCATTAGCTTAGCACCCGATCGTTTAGTATGTTGCTATTGCTTTCTTCATGACTTATACATGTTCCTATGACTATGAGATTATGCAACTCCCGTTTACCGGAGGAACACTTTGTGTGCTACCAAACATCACAACATAACTGGGTGATTATAAAGGTGCTCTACAGGTGTCTCCAAAGGTACATGTTGGGTTGGCGTATTTCGAGATTAGGATTTGTCACTCCAATTGTCGGAGAGGTATCTCTGGGCCCTCTCGGTAATGCACATCACTTAAGCCTTGCAAGCATTGCAACTAATAAGTGAGTTGCGAGATAATGTATTAAGGAACGAGTAAAGAGACTTGCCGGTAACGAGATTGAACTAGGTATTGAGATACCGACGATCGAATCTCGGGCAAGTAACATACCAATGACAAAGGGAACAACGTATGTTGTTATGCGATCTGACCGATAAAGATCTTCGTAGAATATGTAGGAGCCAATATGAGCATCCAGGTTCCGCTATTGGTTATTGACCGGAGACGTGTCTCGGTCATGTCTACATTGTTCTCGAACACGTAGGGTCCGCACGCTTAACGTTACGATGACAGTTTCATTATGTGTTTATATGTTTCGATGTACCGAAGGTTGTTCGGAGTCCCGGATGTGATCACGGACATGACGAGGAGTCTCGAAATGGTCGAGACATGAAGATTGATATATTGGAAGCCTATGTTTGGACATCGGAAGTGTTCCGGGTGAAATCGGCATTTTACCGGAGTACCGGAACCAAGGTTGTCAGAGTCGCGATTTTGAATCGGATCGGAGCTCCGGTGGTAGGATCGCAAATCGTAGGATCTTCACTATCAGGATCGTAGAAACATAGATTCTATGAACTAAAGTCGTAGAATCAGAGGGGTTAGTTTGGATCGTAAAGTCATAGAATCGTATAACAGAATCGCGATTCTGACAACCCTGACCGGAACCCCCCGGTAACCTAATGGGCCTTAATGGGCCTAGTGGAGGAAGAGGAGAGGAGGCCTAGGTGCAGCCGCGCGCCCCTCCCCCCCCCAAGTCCGAATTGGACAAGAAGGGGGGGGTGCCCCCCCCCCTTTCCTTTCCCCTCTCTCGTCCTTCCCCCCAAGTCCTAATCCAACTAGGGAAAGGGGAGAGTCCTACTCCCGGTAGGAGTAGGACTCCTCCGGCGCGCCTCCTCCTACGGCCGGCCGCACCCCCCCTTGCTCCTTTATATACGGGGGGCAGGGGGGAACCCCATCGACACAACAATTGATCATTGATCTCTTAGCCATGTGCGGTGCCCCCCTCCACCATAATCCTCGATTATATTGTAGCGATGCTTAGGCGAAGCCCTGCGACAGTAGAACATCAAGATCGTCACCACACCGTCGTGCTGATGGAACTCATCCCCGACACTTTGCTGGATCGGAGTCCGGGGATCGTCATCGAGCTGAACGTGTACTAGAACTCGGAGGTGTCGTAGTTTCGGTGCTTGATCGGTCGGGCCGTGAAGACGTACGACTACATCAACCGCGTTGTTATAACGCTTCCGCTTTCGGTCTACGAGGGTACGTGGACAACACTCTCCCCTCTCGTTGCTATGCATCACCATGATCTTGCATGTGCGTAGGAAATTTTTTAAAATTATTACGTTTCCCAACAGTGGCATCCGAGCCTAGGTTTTATGTGTTGAAGTTATATGCATGAGTAGAACACAAGTGAGTTGTGGGCGATATAAGTCATACTGCTTACCAGCATGTCATACTTTGGTTCGGCGGTATTGTTGGATGAAGTGGCCCGGACCGACATTACACGTACGCTTAAGCGAGACTGGTTCTACCAACATGCTTTGCACACAGGTGGCTGGCGGGTGTCAGTTTCTCCAACTTTAGTTGAACCGAGTGTGGCTACGCCCGGTCCTTGCGAAGGTTAAAATATCACCAACTTGACAAACTATCGTTGTGGTTTCGATGCGTAGGTAAGATTGGTTCTTGCTAAGCCCGTAGCAGCCACGTAAAACTTGCAACAACAAAGTAGAGGACGTCTAACTTGTTTTTGCAGGGCATGTTGTGATGTGATATGGTCAAGGCATGATGCTAAATTTTATTGTATGAGATGATCATGTTTTGTAACCAAGTTATCAGCAACTGGCAGGAGCCATATGGTTGTTGCTTTATTGTATGCAATGCAATCGCGATGTAATGCTTTACTTTATTACTAAGCGGTAGTGATAGTCGTAGAAGCATAAGATTGGCGAGACGACAATGATGCTACGATGGAGATCAAGGTGTCGCGCTGGTGACGATGGTGATCATGACGGTGCTTCGGAGATGGAGATCACAGGCACAAGATGATGATGGCCATATCATATCACTTATATTGATTGCATGTGATGTTTATCTTTTATGCATCTTATCTTGCTTTGATTGACGGTAGCATTATAAGATGATCTCTCACTAAATTATCAAGAAGTGTTCTCCCTGAGTATGCACCGTTGCGAAAGTTCTTCGTGCTGAGACACCACGTGATGATCGGGTGTGATAGGCTCTACGTTCAAATACAACGGGTGCAAAACAGTTGCGCACGCGGAATACTCAGGTTAAACTTGACGAGCCTAGCATATGCAGATATGGCCTCAGAACACTAAGACCGAAAGGTCGAGCATGAATCATATAGTTGATATGATCAACATAATGATGTTCACCATTGAAAGCTACTCCATTTCATGTGATGATCGGTTATGGTTTAGTTGATATGGATCACGTGATCACTTAGAGGATTAGAGGGATGTCTTTCTAAGTGGGAGTTCTTAAGTAATGTGATTAATTGAACTTAAATTTATCATGAACTTAGTACCTGATAGTATCTTGCTTGTTTATGTTTGATTGTAGATAGATGGCCCGTGCTGTTGTTCCGTTGAATTTTAATGCGTTCCTTGAGAAAGCAAAGTTGAAAGATGATGGTAGCAATTACACGGACTGGGTCCGTAACTTGAGGATTATCCTCATTGCTGCACAGAAGAATTACGTCCTGGAAGCACCGCTGGGTGCCAGGCCTGCTGCTGGAGCAACACCAGATGTTATGAACGTCTGGCAGAGCAAAGCTGATGACTACTCGATAGTTCAGTGTGCCATGCTTTACGGCTTAGAATCGGGACTTCAACGACGTTTTGAACGTCATGGAGCATATGAGATGTTCCAGGAGTTGAAGGTGATATTTCAAGCAAATGCCCGGATTGAGAGATATGAAGTCTCCAATAAGTTCTATAGCTGCAAGATGGAGGAGAACAGTTTTGTCAGTGAGCATATACTCAAAATGTCTGGGTATAATAATCACTTGATTCAATTGGGAGTTAATCTTCCAGATGATTGCGTCATTGACAGAATTCTCCAATCACTGCCACCAAGCTACAAGAGCTTCGTGATGAACAAGACTATTCCTGAGCTCTTCGCGATGCTGAAAGCTGCGGAGGTAGAAATCAAGAAAGAACATCAAGTGTTGATGGTCAACAAGACCACTAGTTTCAAGAAAAAGGGCAAAGGAAAGAAGAAGGGGAACTTCAAGAAGAACGACAAGTCAGTTGCTGCTCAAGAGAAGAAACCCAAGTCTCGACCTAAGCCTGAAACTGAGTGCTTCTACTGCAAGCAGACTGGTCACTGGAAGCGGAACTGCCCCAAGTATTTGGCGGATAAGAAGGATGGCAAGGTGAACAAAGGTATATGTGATATACATGTTATTGATGTGTACCTTACTAATGCTCGCAGTAGCACCTGGGTATTTGATACTAGTTCTATTGCTAATATTTGCAACTCGAAACAGGGGCTACGGATTAAGCGAAGATTGGCTAAGGACGAGGTGACGATGCGCGTGGGAAACGGTTCCAAAGTCGATGTGATCGCGGTCGGCACGCTACCTCTACATCTACCTTCGGGATTAATATTAGACCTAAATAATTGTTATTTGGTGCCAGCGTTAAGCATGAACATTATATCTGGATCTTGTTTGATGAGAGACGGTTATTCATTTAAATCAGAGAATAATGGTTGTTCTATTTATATGAGTAATATCTTTTATGGTCACGCACCCTTGAAGAGTGGTCTATTCTTATTGAATCTCGAGAGTAGTGATACACATATTCATAATGTTGAAGCCAAAAGATGCAGAGTTGATAATGATGGTGCAACTTATTTGTGGCACTGCCGTTTAGGTCATATCGGTGTAAAGCGCATGAAGAAACTCCATACTGATGGACTTTTGGAACCACTTGATTATGAATCGCTTGGTACTTGCGAACCGTGCCTCATGGGCAAGATGACTAAAACACCGTTCTCCGGTACTATGGAGAGAGCAACAAATTTGTTGGAAATCATACATACAGATGTATGTGGTCCAATGAATATTGAGGCTCGTGGCGGATATCGTTATTTTCTCACCTTCACAGATGATTTAAGCAGATATGGTTATATCTACTTAATGAAACATAAGTCTGAAACATTTGAAAAGTTTAAAGAATTTCAGAGTGAAGTGGAAAATCATCGTAACAAGAAAATAAAGTTTCTATGATCTGATCGTGGAGGAGAATATTTGAGTTACGAGTTTGGTGTACATTTGAAAAATTGTGGAATAGTTTCGCAACTCACGCCACCCGGAACACCACAGCGTAATGGTGTGTCCGAACGTCGTAATCGTACTTTACTAGATATGGTGCGATCTATGATGTCTCTTACTGATTTACCGCTATCATTTTGGGGATACGCTCTAGAGACGGCCGCATTCACATTAAACAGGGCACCATCAAAATCCGTTGAGACGACGCCTTATGAACTATGGTTTGGCAAGAAACCAAAGTTGTCGTTTCTGAAAGTTTGGGGCTGCGATGCTTATGTGAAAAAGCTTCAACCTGATAAGCTCGAACCCAAATTGGAGAAATGTGTCTTCATAGGATATCCAAAGGAAACTATTGGATACACCTTCTATCACAGATCCGAAGGCAAGACTTTTGTTGCTAAATTCAGAAACTTTCTTGAGAAGGAGTTTCTCTCGAAAAGAAGTGAGTGGGAGGAAAGTAGAAATTGACGAGGTAACTGTACCTGCTCCCTTGTTGGAAAGTAGTACATCACAGAAAATTGTTTCTGCGACACCTACACCAATAAGTGAGGAAGTTAATGATAATGATCATGAAACTTCAGAACAAGATACTACTGAACCTCGTAGATCAACCAGAGTAAGATCCGCACCAGAGTGGTACGGTAATCCAGTTCTGGAAGTCATGCTACTAGATCATGATGAACCTACGAACTATGAAGAAGCGATGGTGAGCCCAGATTCCGCAAAGTGGCTTGAAGCCATGAAATCTGAGACGGGATCCACGTATGAGAACAAAGTATGGACTTTGGTTGACTTGCCCGATGATCGGCAAGCAATTGAGAATAAATGGATCTTCAAGAAGAAGACTGACGCTGATGGTAATGTTACTGTCTACAAAGCTCGACTTGTCGCGAAAGGTTTTCGACAAGTTCAAGGGGTTGACTACGATGAGACTTTCTCACCCGTAGCGATGCTTAAGTCTGTCCGAATCATGTTAGCGATTGCCGCATTTTATGATTATGAAATTTGGCAGATGGATGTCAAAACTGCATTCCTGAATGGATTTCTGGAAGAAGAGTTCTATATGATGCAACCGGAAGGTTTTGTCGATCCAAAGGGAGCTAACGAAGTGTGCAAGCTCCAGCGATCCATTTATGGACTGGTGCAAGCATCTCGGAGTTGGAATAAACGCTTTGATAGTGTGATCAAAGCATTTGGTTTTATACAGACTTTCGGAGAAGCCTGTATTTACAAGAAAGTGAGTGGGAGCTCTTTAGCATTTCTAATATTATATGTGGATGACATATTGCTGATTGGAAATGATATAGAATTTCTGGATAGCATAAAGGGATACTTGAATAAAAAAATTTCAATGAAAGACCTCGGTGAAGCTTCTTACATATTAGGCATTAAGATCTATAGAGATAAATCAAGACGCTTAATTGGACTTTCACAAAGCACATACCTTGACAAGATTTTGAAGAAATTCAAAATGGATCAAGCAAAGAAAGGATTCTTGCCTGTGTTACAAGGTGTGAAGTTGAGTAAGACTCAATGCCCGACCACTGCAGAAGATAGAGAGAATATGAAAGATGTTCCCTATGCATCAGCCATAGGCTCTATCATGTATGCAATGCTGTGTACCAGACCTGATGTGTGCCTTGCTATAAGCTTAGCAGGGAGGTACCAAAGTAATCCAGGAGTGGATCACTGGACAGCGGTCAAGAACATCCTGAAATACCTGAAAAGGACTAAGGATATGTTTCTCGTATATGGAGGTGACAAAGAGCTCACTGTAAAAGGTTACGTTGATGCAAGCTTTGACACTGATCCGGACGATTCTAAATCGCAAACCGGATACGTGTTTACATTAAACGGTGGAGCTGTCAGTTGGTGCAGTTCTAAACAAAGCGTCGTAGCGGGATCTACATGTGAAGCGGAGTACATAGCTGCTTCGGAAGCAGCGAACGAAGGAGTCTGGATGAAGGAGTTCATATCCGATCTAGGTGTCATACCTAGTGCATCAGGTCCAATGAAAATCTTTTGTGACAATACTGGTGCTATTGCCTTGGCAAAGGAATCCAGATTTCACAAAAGGACCAAACACATCAAGAGACGCTTCAATTCCATCCGGGATCTAGTCCAGGTGGGAGACATAGAGATTTGCAAGATACATACGGATCTGAATGTTGCATACCCGTTGACTAAGCCTCTTCCACGAGCAAAACATGATCAGCACCAAGGCTCCATGGGTGTTAGAATCATTACAGTGTAATCTAGATTATTGACTAGTGCAAGTGGGAGACTGAAGGAAATATGCCCTAGAGGCAATAATAAAGTTATTATTTATTTCCTTATAATCATGATAAATGTTTATTATTCATGCTAGAATTGTATTAACCGGAAACATAATACATGTGTGAATACATAGACAAACAAAGTGTCACTAGTATGCCTCTACTTGACTAGCTCATTAATCAAAGATGGTTATGTTTCCTAACCATGAACAATGAGTTGTTATTTGATTAACGAGGTCACATCATTAGTTGAATGATCTGATTGACATGACCCATTCCATTAGCTTAGCACCCGATCGTTTAGTATGTTGCTATTGCTTTTCTTCATGACTTATACATGTTCCTATGACTATGAGATTATGCAACTCCCGTTTGCCGGAGGAACACTTTGGGTGCTACCAAACGTCACAACGTAACTGGGTGATTATAAAGGAGCATTACAGGTGTCTCCAAAGGTAGATGTTGGGTTGGCGTATTTCGAGATTAGGATTTGTCACTCCGATTGTCGGAGAGGTATCTCTGGGCCCTCTCGGTAATACACATCACATAAGCCTTGCAAGCATTACAACTAATATGTTAGTTGTGAGATGATGTATTACGGAACGAGTAAAGAGACTTGCCGGTAACGAGATTGAACTAGGTATTGGATACCGACGATCGAATCTCGGGCAAGTAACATACCGATGACAAAGGGAACAACGTATGTTGTTATGCGGTCTGACCGATAAAGATCTTCGTAGAATATGTAGGAGCCAATATGGGCATCCAGGTCCCGCTATTGGTTATTGACCGGGGACGTGTCTCGGTCATGTCTACATTGTTCTCGAACCCGTAGGGTCCGCACGCTTAAGGTTACGATGACAGTTATATTATGAGTTTATGCATTTTGATGTACCGAAGGTTGTTCGGAGTCCCGGATGTGATCACGGACATGACGAGGAGTCTCGAAATGTTCGAGACGTAAAGATTGATATATTGGAAGCCTATGTTTGGATATCGGAAGTGTTCCGGGTGAAATCGGGATTTTACCGGAATACCGGGAGGGTTACCGGAACCCCCCGGGAGCTATATGGGCCATAGTGGGCCTTAGTGGAAAAGAGAAGGGGCTGCCCTAGATGGGCTGCGCGCCTCCCCCTTCCCCTAGTCCTATTAGGACTAGGAGAGGTGGCCGGCCCCCTCCTCCTCTTTTCCCCCTCCGAGGAATCCTAGTTGGACTAGGATTGGGGGGGGGGATCCTACTCCCAGAGGGAGTAGGACTCTCCTGCGCCCTCCTCCTTGGCCGGCCAGCCCTCCCCCTTGGCTCCTTTATATATGGAGGCAGGGGACACCTCTATATACACAAGTTGATCCACGTGATCTGTTCCTTAGCCGTGTGCGGTGCCCCCTGCCACCATATTCCTCGATAATACTGTAGCGGAGTTTAGGCGAAGCCCTGCTGCTGTAGTTCATCAAGATCGTCACCACACCGTCGTGCTGACGGAACTCTTCCCCGACACTTTGCTGGATCGGAGTCCGGGGATCGTCATCGAGCTAAACGTCTGCTCGAACTCGGAGGTACCGTAGTTTCGGTGCTTGATCGGTTGGATTGTGAAGACGTACGACTACTTCCTCTGCGTCGTGTCAACGCTTCCGCAGTCGGTCTGCGTTGGGTACGTAGACAACACTCTCCCATCTCGTTGCTATGCATCACATGATCTTGCGTGTGTGTAGGAATTTTTTTTAAATTACTACGTTCCCCAACAGCAGCGCCTGCAGTTCAGTCTACTGCACTTTTTTCCTCCTCTCATGGCTATTGTAACCGCCTGCGTCTGGAAACCCAGCGTTCCACGGAATGGAGCCTGGCGTGCCTCGTGTCCGTCCAGGGTGCTCAGGATTTCCGAGGGCCTTTGTGAGCTCGTCGTTCTCTCTGTCTGGAAGGAACGTCCCTTTCTGCGCTGCAGCGATATAGTACCAAAGCTTCTTCAAGGGTATGTCAAGTTGCTCGTCCGTCCAAATGCACTTCCCTGTTACAGGGTCCAAGGTTCCGCCAGCCCCGAAGAACCAAGTCCGGCAACGGTCTGGCCAGTTCATTGTCTCTGGTTCGATCCCTTTTTCAACCAGATCATTCTCAGCCTTGGCCCACTTAGGCCGGGCTATGATGTAGCCACCTGACCCCGTGCGATGGTGAAGCTTCTTCTTCGCAATATTTTTCTTGTTTGTCGCCGACATCTTCTTACTCTTTTCCGATGTCTTGTGGGCCACAAATGCAGGCCAGTCATCTTTGATCTTCTCATATCTGCCCTTGAATTTTGGTGTCTCTTTTTTCTCGACAAACCTATTCAGCTCTTTCTTCCACCTCCTGAATAGGTCTGCCATCCTCTTAAGAGCAAAAGACTTGATTAATTGCTCTTTAACTGGCTTCTCCGGATCATCCTCTGGCGGTAGGGTGAAATTTGACTTCAGCTCAGTCCAAAGATCATTTTTCTGCATATCATTGACGTAAGACACCTCAGGGTCTTCTGTAGCCGGCTTTAACCATTGCTGGATGGTGATCGGGATCTTGTCCATAACCAGAACCCCGCACTAAGCAACAAATGCGTTCTTTGTTCTGATGGGTTCAATCGGTTGGCCGTCAGGCGCGATTGCTATGATCTCAAACCTTTCATCCGAGCTCAACTTTTTCTTCGGGCCTCGTCTCTTTACCTCAGTTGTGCTCGATACGGAGGACTAGAAAAAAGAACAAAGACTTAATTAGTATGTGTACATACCAAAACAATGAATGCATCAATTAGCAAGTCAGCATAGGCTTAACTAATATATATACCTGGCCGGACTCGGTTTGGTAACCGGAGCCGTCATCACGGTCTCCTTCTTGCACCGGCATTGGGTCACCGGAGCCGTCCTCATGTTCTTCTTCTTGCACCGGCATTAGGTCACAGGAGCCAGCTTCTTCACCCTCTCCTTCCAGACTATCGGTGTCGTTGAGAAACAACGAGATGGCATCACTTCCTTCTGCGATTATGTCCCTCAAGAACGCTTCTTTTGCTTCGTCTCGGGCGGTGTCCATAGTTTCTACAAATATTTACAACATGGCAATTATTATTCAAACATGACAGATGGATATATTAGTGGCAAACATAGAACTAGCTAGCTAATCATAGTAAGGAATCATATATATTAATTAGTGGCCTCGACGCTGCTTCTCTAGGGTTTGGGGTGGCCTCAACAATGCTTCAAGGGTTTGGGGTGGCCTCGAGAACGCTTCAAGGAGGGGGTAATATCGACCCCCCCCACATGTTGAAGCTATCGGGAGGGGGTATATCGACAACGGCGACACTACATCTATGTCCCTCGACGACCCTCGTTCCCGATAAAAAAAAGAGGAAGAAGAAGAAAAAAAGAGGATAAGAAAGAATAGAGGAGAAGAACTCCTCTATTCTTTCTTCTCCTCTTTTTTTTCTTCTTCCTCTTCTTTCTTTATCCTCTTCTTCCTCTCATGTTCGAGAGGATCGCCGAGGGGTCGGGAGGTTGCCTAGTTTCAAAGGATTCAACAAAACCATGTCTTCATCATTAGGCGAAAGTAACAGGTGCATGATGGTACGAAGGTCTCCAAAGTTATTTTGGAACGGAGTCCCAGATAGGATAATTCGCTTTTTGGTACAAAGTTCAGCAAGAACCTTCCAAATATCGTTATTTGGAAGGCCTTTGCTGAAATTCGTACAAAAAGGCAAATTATCCTATCCGGGACTCCATTCTAGAATAACTTTGGAGGACTTCGTACCATCATGCCCTGGTTACTTCCGGCTAATGATGAAGCCATGGATTTCTTCAATACTTTGACACTAGGAAACCTCTCTCGACCCCTCGGCGATCCTCGACCCCTCGAACCCTCGACGACCCTGGAACCCTCGACCCCTAGACGACCCTGGAACCCTCGACCCTCGATCCCTAGACCCTATAGAACCCTCGAACCCTCGACCCTGAAACCCTCGACCCTTGACCCCTTAATGACCCTCGACCCTCTACCCTAGTTCCCGACCCTCGACCCCTCGGCGATCCTCGACACCCTCGTTCCCGATAAAAATTAAGAAGAAGAAGAAAAAAGTGGAGAAGAAGAAAGGAATAGCTAGAGGAGAAGATCGAAGAAAAAAAAGAAGAAAAAAAAGAGGAGAATAAGAAAGGAATAGTGGAGAGGAAGAGAAAATAGAATATTCTATTTTCTCTTCCTCTCCACTATTCCTTTCTTCTTCTCCTCTTCTTTTTCTTCTTTTTTCTTCTTCTTATTTATTTCTCCTCTTCTTTTCCTCTCCTCTTCTTCTTTCTTTCCTCTTCTTATTTTCTTCTTTCCTATCCTTCTTTTTCTAAAATTGTAACTTTTGCATATATAAAACTTTTCTAAAATTGTAACTTTCTATATATGAACAACAAACTTTCTATGAACAAAAGAACATTTTTAACATATATATTTAGCAAATTCTAGCCACATACATCACATACACATATACATTATAGCCACATACACATATACATCACATATGAACAAAAAAAAACTAATAAAAATAAAAAAAAACATATTGCCCAATATGAACAAAAACATATAGCCACATACATACACATACATTATATATATATGAAAAAAATTAAACTAATAAAAAAAAGTGGTGGCGCCGACGGGGCAGAGGGGCATGGCGGCAGCGGTGGCGCCAGCGGGGCAGGGCAGGGGCGCGGGAGCGAGGCAAGGCAGGGGCGCGAGGCAGGTGCTCACAAAGTGGTGGCGGAGCATGGCGGGCGGCGTCGGGGCGCGGGGAGCGGCGCCGGCGTCGGGGCAGATGGCGTCGAGGGCGGCGGCGATGGCAAAGTTGAGCAGCCTTATGGCATCAGAGGTGGCGACGATGGTGAGGTGGACCAGCCTGACGACGTCGGAGGCGGCGGCGATGACGAGGTGGAGCATCCTGACGGCTCAGCGGCGACGGCGACGAGGCAGAGCAGCGGGCGTCGGGTGGAGAAGAAAGGGATGGATTTTGGAGAAACTGCTAAGTGCTGCTTACATAGCAAAGCCTTTAGTCCCGGTTCGTGGCACAAACCGGGACTAATGCCCCCCTTTAGTCCCGGTTGGTGCCACCAACCGGGATCAAAGGCCTCTTTTCAGCAGCCCAAAGGGCGGGAAGCGGTTTTCCAGTCAGCCTCCCCTCATACCGCGATTTAGGGAGACCTATCTTCTTAAGGCCAGGAATGAAGTCAACACAAAACCCGATGACATCCTATGTTTGATGGCCCATGGAGATGCTTCCTTCTGGCCTAGCGTGGTTACTGACATATTTCTTTAGGACTCCCATGAACCTCTCAAAGGGGAACATATTGTGTAGAAATACGGGCCCCAGAATGACAATCTCGTCGACTAGATGAACTAGGACATGCGTCATGATATTGAAGAAGGATGGTGGGAACACCAGCTCAAAACTGACAAGACATTGCGCCACATCACTCCTTAGCCTTGGTACGATTTCTGGATTGATCACCTTCTGAGAGATTGCATTGAGGAATGCACATATCTTCACAATGGTTAATGGACGTTTTCCGGTAGAAGCCCCCTCAATGCAACCGGAAGCAGTTGCGTCATAATCACGTGGCAGTCATGAGACTTTAGGTTCTGGAACTTTTTCTCTGCGATTTTTATTATTCCCTTTATATTCGACGAGAAGTCAGTCGGGACCTTCATACTGAGCAGGCATTCAAAGAAGATTTCTTTCTCTTCTTTCGTAAGAGCGTAGCTGGCAGGACCTTCATACTGCTTCGAAGGCATGCCGTCTTTTTCGTGCAAACGTTGCAGGTCCTCCCGTGCCTCAGGTGTATCTTTTGTCTTTCCATACACACCCAAGAAGCCTAGCAAGTTCACGCAAAGGTTCTTCGTCACGTGCATCACGTCGATTGAAGAGCAGACCTCTAGGTCTTTCCAGTAGGGAGGTCCCAAAATATAGATTTCTTCTTCCACATGGGTGCGTGTCCCTCAGCGTCATTCGGAACAGCTAGTGTGCCGGGACCCTTTCCAAAGATTACGTGTAAATAATTGACCATAGCAAGTACGTGATCACCGGTACGCATGGCGGGCTTCTTCCGGTGATCTGCCTCGCCTTTGAAATGCTTGCCTTTCTTTCGACATTGATGGTTGGTCGGAAGAAATTGACGATGGCCCAGGTACACATTCTTCCTGCATTTTTCCAGGTATATACTTTCAGTGTCATCTAAACAGTGTGTGCATGCGTGGTATCCTTTGTTTGTCTGTCCTGAAAGGTTACTGAGAGCGGGCCAATCGTTGATGGTCACGAACAGCAACGCCTTTAGGTTAAATTCCTCTTGTCTGTGCTCATCCCACGTACGTACACCGTTTCCATTCCACAGCTGTAAAAGTTCTTCAACTAATGGCCTTAGGTACACATCAATGTCGTTGCCGGGTTGCTTAGGGCCTTGGATGAGAACTGGCATCATAATGAACTTCCGCTTCATGCACATCCAAGGAGGAAGGTTATACATACATAGAGTCACAGGCCAGGTGCTGTGATTGCTACTCTGCTCCCCAAAAGGATTAATGCCATCCGCGCTTAAAGCAAACCGTACGTTCCTTGGGTCCTTTGCAAACTCATCCCAGTACTTTCTCTCGATTTTTCTCCACTGCGACCCGTCAGCGGGTGCTCTCAACTTCCCGTCTTTCTTACGGTCCTCATTGTGCCATCGCATCGACTTGGCATGCTTTCCATTTCTGAACAGACGTTTCAATGGTGGTATTATAGGAGCATACCACATCACCTTCGCAGGAACCCTCTTCCCGTGGGGCTCGCCGTGAACATCACCAGGGTCATCTCGTCTGATCTTATACCGCAATGCACCGCATACCGGGCATGCGTTCAGATCCTTGTATGCACCGCGGTATAGGATGCAGTCATTAGGGCATGCATGTATCTTCTCCACCTCCAATCCTAGAGGGCATACGACCTTCTTTGCTGCGTATGTACTGTCGGGCAATTCGTTATCCTTTGGAAGCTTCTTCTTCAATATTTTCAGTAGCTTCTCAAATCCTTTGTCAAGCACAGCATTCTCTGCCTTCCACTGCAGCAATTCCAGTACGGTACCGAGCTTTGTGTTGTCATCTTCGCAATTGGGGTACAACCCTTTTTTGTGATCCTCTAACATGCGATCGAACTTCAGCTTCTCCTTTTGACTTTCGCATTGCGTCCTTGCATCGACAATGACCCGTCGGAGATCATCATCATCAGAGACATCGTCTGGTTCCTCTTGATCTTCAGCAGCTTCACCCATTGCAGCATCATTGGGCACATCGTCTGGTTCCTCTTGATCTTCACCAGCTCCCCCCGTTGCAGCATCACGGTATTCAGGGGGCACATAGTTGTCATCGTACTCTTCTTCTTCGTCGTCTTCCATCATAACCCCTATTTCTCCGTGCCTCGTCCAAACATTATAGTGTGGCATGAAACCCTTGTAAAGCAGGTGGGTGTGAAGGATTTTCTGGTCAGAGTAAGACTTCGTATTCCCACAATTAGGGCATGGACAAAACATAAAACCATTCTGCTTGTTTGCCTCAGCCGCATCGAGAAACTCATGCACGCCCTTAATGTACTCGGAGGTGTGTCTGTCACCGTACATCCATTGCCGGTTCATCTGCATGCATTACATATAATTAAGTGTCCAAATTAATAGAAGTTCATCATCACATTAAAACCAAAGTACATACATAGTTCTCATCTAACAACATATAGCTCTCCAGAGCATCTAATTAATTAAACCACACATTGAAAGTATGTAAAACATTTCAATGCGAAAACAAAGGCGATCATAATCGCAACCAAGGCAACAGTTGATCCAATGGCATAATGATACCAAGCCTCGGTATGAATGGCATATTTTCTAATCTTTCTAATCTTCAAGCGCATTGCATCCATCTTGATCTTGTGATCATCGACGACATCCGCAACATGCAACTCCAATATCATCTTCTCCTCCTCAATTTTTTTTATTTTTTCCTTCAAGAAATTGTTTTCTTCTTCAACTAAATTTAACCTCTCGACAATAGGGTCGGTTGGAATTTCCGGTTCACATACATCCTAGATAAATAAAATCTATGTCACGTTGGTCTGCATAATTTTCATAAACAATAAATGAACCAATAGTTATAAAGATTAATATATATACCACATCCAATCATAGACAGGACGAGGGCCGACGGGGGCGGATACCAAAACCATCGCACTATATAAGATGCAATAATAAAAGTAAGAAAATTATACAAGTATCTATCTAAACATACAAGTAACAATATATTTCCTTTCAGAAAGAAGATAAGAACAAGAGGCTCACCACGGTGGTGTCGGTGATGAGATCGGCGCGGGTGATCGACGGCGGTGAAGACGGGGGTGGGGCGTGACGGACCGCTAAATCTAGACAAATCTCGAGGAAAATGGAGTTTTGAGGTCGAGCTTCGAGAGGAGAAAGCTTAACTAGTGTGGCTCGGGCATTTCATCGAACACGTCATGTGCATAGGAGGTGAGCTAGAGCACCACAAACCCCTCCCCTCGCCGGCCAGAGAAAAACAGAGCACTGGAGTGCTCTGCTCGCGGGCGAGGGTATATATAGGCACCTCATTGGTCCCGCTTTGTGGCCTGAACCGGGACTAAAGGGCAGCCTTTGGTCCTGGTTCAAGCCACCAACCGGGACCAATGGTGGTGGGCCAAGAGCGAGGCCCATTGGTCCCGGTTCGTCCCACCAACCGGGACCAAAAGGTCCAGACGAACCGGGACCAATGGCCCACATGGCCCGGCCGGCCCCCTGGGCTCACGAACCGGGTCCAATGCCCCCACTGGTCCCGGTTCTAGACTGAACCGGGACTAATGGGCTGACCCGACCTGGACCATTACCCCCTTTTCTACTAGTGTCTCCACCGAGTCGTCGTCGTACTACCGATACTAGTACATGGAGGAAGAGTCGCTGGTTCCTGTGCTTCTTTCACTGGCTTTCGTTATGACTGCTGCGGTTTCCACGTTGATCAAAACAAAGTCACATCAACCACTGATATTATTTACACCACGTGAGATCGAGGGTACTGTACCCCTTGGCTGCTAGTGCTACTACGGTTGCTACAAAAGCACTAGTACTAGTTGGCTGATATGGCACTAGTTGCTGCTACGTCCACTACATGATACTACCAGGTGCTATTTTTTTAATCTATTTTTAATACATATTAAATTGTTTGAGAACAATTACGTTGGTCTGTGATATTTTTTCGCAGGTATCGCATAAAGTGCGTGCCAACATCACTTTTGCACTAGTGTTTATTGAGCCGTCGAGGCCGCGCTGAGGCGCCCCTGCGGTGGTGAGCCGCCCTGTTGAGCCGCCCCCGCTGTGCTGAGCCGCTTCTGTCACATTGAACGGATCATTTACAGTCTAGGAAAACATTAGGTGATATCCATTTAAGATTATTTTATTTAAATATTGTTTTCATCAAAGAACAACTACTTTGGTCTGTATATTTTTATGTGCAGCAAAGGTGGTGCCATGTTGTGCCTATAAAGTGTATGTCAGCACCATCACGCACCGGCATCTGCGCTCGCTTACTGATGGAACAGGTGTGCGGAAGTCGCCGCCCATGCAACTTAATCTACATCAACCCGCCGGAGCCGCGTTGAGCCGCCCTTGCCGCTTTGAGCCGCCGGGGTTATATTAAGTCGCCGGTCTGCCTGAGCCGCCGAAACTATATTGAGTCGTTGGTCTGCCTGAGCTACCTCTGTCGCGATAAACGGGTCATCCGTCGTTCAAACAAATCAGGTGATATCCATCTGAGTTTGTTTTATTAGCACATGTTGTTTTTGTCAAAAGAACAAGTTTGTCTTTGCCTTGGTCTGCAATATTGTTTATGCAGGGCAATTATTTATGACATATTATACCGCGAAGATGGAGGCACGCCAATATATTTGGGCACAGGTGGTCGTTGTTACTCAACGGACTCCCGCACTCGCTTACAATGCCGTGGCCGTCTCTCATGACCGCGCCGGCTTACAATGCCGTGGCCGTCTCTCGCGACCACGCCGGCTTACAACAAGGAGGACAGCTTGCCCGTCCGCACCGGCTTACAACGCCACGACCGGTTCATCTGTCTGTCCCATCTCAGATGTTACGGTGGTCTTTACCGTCCGTCTTTAGCGGCCTAGTCTACATCAACACATCGGGCCGCGCCTGTCTGCATGAGCTGTTTATTGAGTATGAGCAAGTCACTGCTTGGGAAGCCCAGTTTTCTTCTAACAAATTGGAGGCAAATTATCATGTATTATCAGCCGCCGTCTGCACTGGATGGCTCAATGGGTAGGCGCACAAGTCGCCGCCACTACAGTTTGGTTAGCTTCAAACAACCAGTTGGAAGGAACCATTGGCCGAGTTGCTGACACGGTTCATACGGGATCATTTATAACCCGCCGCAGTCACCTCATCCTTCTGTGGATTCACATCGCGTTATCAACGCCAATGATATACATCTTCTGCTATGGTCAAATATGGAGAATCTCAAGCCAACTCTTCGAGTCAGCTTGTGACTCGGGGGCTACAATGGTATGGCTCGGCAAAATTAGCTGGTTTCAATGAATTCAAGAACTCTGGGTCATTGAAGGGAAGATAACCCGGCCCTGGAGGCTACTACTTTATTGGCGAATATTTAAAGGCCGTCAGAAAATTTCCGGCTCAAAATTAAGATTCCGGTTTAAAATATAGCTCAAGAGATATCTCTCTCCCACAAAGCTTTGAAGCTCTCAAAAACGGTTCAACATCCGGCTCAAGGTAAATTTGTCCCTTACAAAGATTGAGGCCCTCAATATCCGGTTTAAGAATTTCCGGTTCAAAAATAATTAATCTCTGCAAGTTCGAGTTCTCAGACAAATTAATGGTTACCAAAGAGAACTTGCTGCTATGATGCACGGTTCAAAACATGGGTATCCTGCCTTACGGCTTATCTTATTATGGTCACTTCGGGGCTTCCTGCTCATCGGGCATAGCTATCAGTACCCTCTTGATCGGTGCAATGCCTAAACTTATATGGTCACTAGGGGGCTTCCTGTTCAAACATGGGTCGCATTCGAACCAAAGAGAACATAGCTGTCGATACCCTTTTGATTAGCAAACTGGTGAACCTACTTGGGGGCTTCTTGATCGTATCCGAATCATAGCTCAACCCCTTTGGGAATCGACGTGGATCGTATTCGAATCAGCTTCGCTAAACAACTCTGAAGGTCATTTGGGGGCTTCCTGTTCAAACATAGGTCGTATTCGAACCAAAGAGAACATAGTTGTCGATACCCACTTTGATCGGCAACGCCAACGCCACTGGGGGCTATATGATCGTATTCGAATCTTAGCTTAACCCCTTTGGAACGGATAAGACTACATTTGGGTGGTTACCCGCCCTGGCTTTTGACGTTAAGTCGGCAGGGCACATGTTTTTTAAACTATGTGCAGGATTTACAGAGCTATGACTTACATAAATGATTAAGTTCAAGCCCATCATCAAAGATTGAAATTGGTGTCTCAAAAGGGTTATGAATTCTTGATTTTCTCAAAGGCTATAAGCCACCGGGTTATAAAAATTCCGGCTTACAATAGATGCGTCTTAAATCGCCATCGGCCAAGAGCCACCGGGTATTTAAACTCTGGATTTACTTATCAATAGATGAGATGTTCAAAGTCGCTTTGGCGCAATGGCTATTATTGGATATGATTTATTCTATAATGGAAGGAATAGTCCCGAGTCGCTGCAGGCTTACGACCCGACACTTGGGGGCTACATTATTGAAATTGAGATTACATCAAATGTGCAAGTCACATGTCGCTGCAAGCATGCACCATGACACTTGGGGGCTAATGTAAAGTCACTTTTTCATCAACTTATAGAAGACCCGACTCATCACATCATAATGAGCCGGCCTTTGGGGGCTACCAATTGCTCCTATTAAAATTCAAGGTACACAAGCCTTATTCCATTATATTGAAGGATCCACTGCTCAGTTGGTAAAGTACAAAGCTCTTAACCTTGTGGATGTGGGTTCAAGCCCCAGGATGGGGGTTACATCATACTATATTATTTTCAATGAAAAGTCCCAGCTCAGTATTATCTTACTAAGCCGGCCCTTGGGGGCTACACGTTACTTCTCAAATTTACATCATCATATTTACAAAGTCTCTGCTCATCATTACATAATGACCCGACACTTGGGGGCTAATGCATATTGTTCTTTGCTGAAGACAATTCTATGGTGACCCGGCTACACCACTATGACTATAGCCGACTCATGGGGGCTACACAACTGGATTTTATTTAAAGCCATGGTGAGAAGTCCCGGCTTATTCATGCTGATTAAACCGGCCCTTGGGGGCTACAGGTAATATGGATATAAGGGAGAAATATCTTCAAATTCTAAGTTTGAGTAAACCAGACTGACCCGGTGTCTGCAAAAATCATAAACCGGTGTCGGCAATAATTATGACTCGGCATTATCTATTTATAACCCGGCAATTTTGGTAATCATAAACCGGCAAGTTTTATATCTTCAAGCCGGTTGAATATAAGTTGAATATTTGAAGACCAATATTTTTGTCAAGTCAGAGCATTGAAAGCCGACTCAAGTGGATTATCTCTTACAATATTTCTCAAGAAGAGATCAATGTCAGCAAATTGACTCTGAACCCGATTTTCTAGATGAAGAAAATGACAATTGGACTTAAGGATAATCAGGTCCCGGCTCAGGAGAATATTTAACCCGGAGCACAAGGAATTAAGGATGATCAGGTGTCGGCTTACAAGAATTTTTCATTCGGAACACAATCTGTCAAATTTGTTCTTGTGTTTGTTTTACAGGATCAGTTTAACAGGGATAAATCCAAATTAAACTGGGGGCTAATGTCGGCGATATACCCCGCGGTATGACCCGGCCGGAAGTATGACCCAGCCGGACTTGGCGCTTCATCGTGACCCGCCGAAGGACTGGCTACTCACGGGTCTGGCGGCTCACTGGTCAGACGACTCGCGAGCCTGACAACTCACGGATGACCCCGATGGCGGGTCATATGGACAACAAGGCCCAAAGCCCAGAAGGCCGACTCACGTTACGATTGGCCGGCTTAAGAGGAAAGGGAGGACGAATATTTCCTTTACGAGGAAGCAAGACCCGGACTTGTATTCAACTTGCAAGAAAAGATATATTAGCCCTAGTCCTACTAGGACTCCACATGTAACCCGCCCCTCTAACTTATATAAGGAGGGGCAGGGTTCCCAAAAGAGGGGAGGCAACAAAAAACAATATCTAGGGCTAGACACAAAGGGGGAGCCGGCTTATGCGGCGACTCTCTCATGAGCATAATGAGACCTAGCCACAAATAGCATGTAGGGCTATTACCGGATGATGTTTCCCGGGGCCCGAAGCTGTCTAAATTATTGTCTTGTGTGTTGCGTCTCTCGTCCCAATCAACCCCTCTCAAGCTACCGCATAGATGCGTTGGCCTCGCGACTAAGTCCTGACACTAAGGACGTCTGCCGTGACAAATCCATGACACTAACCAGAAATCACTCTACCTTTCCTCCTCATAAGTGCTTCTTCTTCGTCCGTCGTTGCCATGGCCGGTGAGCGGAGCTCTAGGTCAAGAACTACTCGTAACAAGGGAGCGGCAACCAAGGCTGCGGAAAAAAAGAGAGAGGGCTCGCCGCCACGCAGAGACCTCGAAAGATCTCTCATGGGCAGGCGATGGCTCCCAGGAGCGCCCTAGCCGCGGAGGCGAACATGCCGAGCCGGCGGAGCTGGAGTCGTTATCCCTCGACGGCATGCCCGATCAGCTCAATAAGCAGAAGGAGTTCATCCAAAGCTTGATGGAGTTGCTGAAGGAGAGCCTCGACGACATGCCCGCTGAGCTCAATCAGCAGGGGGAGTTGACCGCCGGCTTGGTGATGCTGCTGAAGAAGAGTATTGCCTCGGAGAAGAAGGCGACCGGCGAAATCCTGTGACTTCGGGAGGACAATGCGAAGCTCTGCCACGACATCGACCTGTTGAAGGAGAAGAACGCCGGCTGGAAGAAGCTGCATGAGAATAGTAGTTCCTCGATGAAGATGCTACAGGCCCTCGCCATGGAACAGAAGGAAGAGTTGGCGAAGCTCCGCATCGAGCACCCGGCTGCTGTCAAGGTACGTAATATGGCCGTGGAACAGATGATGAAGGCTCGCGTCGAGAAATGCCGCGTCATGGACACAATGATGAAGATGGCGGAGGAGACGCGCAAGGAGATGGAGGTCGTGGAGGCGATGAAGAAGCAGTTACGACTCCGCGGCGAATTAGATCATTTGGGGTGATAATCTTCCCTCTTCTTTTGCTCCTGTGTTTCATCTTTTGCTTTGGGTGTTTCGCCGCACGTGTCACGTTCTCTGCGAGGCATGAATAGAACAATGTTTTTTTTTGGGAATGAATAGAACAATGCTAACAATGAGATGACTAGCAAATTAGATCATTTTTTATCGCCATATGGCACTGGGCTGCCGTGTTTCGTGCTCCTCCGTCGCAGTACTACTCTAGTGGAAAACTTGAGCATACCGCACGGTTCTTTGATCCTCCTCGATCAGGTCGTCGACGCATTTATACGAGCAGTCAAATCACAAGGCCCCGCCTTCCAGCAGTAATGAGCCGTCAAATCACAAAGGCCCTCACCTCTCGTGAAACCGACCAAGCTAGACTGCCCCGCCCTCTAGCCTTTTAAAAAATGTATACTTTTGTACAACAGTAGTATCGATGGATTGCGCCATTGAGCAAAACTTGAAATTAAAAAAAGGTGGTACATATAGAGAGCGCTCGTTGCCAAATTATGCATATAGTACTATTAAAAAGGCTAGTCATAATAATGGTGTCCAGCACAACCCATCCCTCAAATAAAACTAAGAGGGTGCTTGGATATGTTTTAGTCCCATGACTAAAAGTAGTGGGACTAAAACATGCTAGCCTCAACGATGCTTGGATCCAAATACTAAAAAGGCTAAAATCAAGTTAATGAGCATTTATTATCCTCCAAACCCTCCAATCATGAACTCACCTGTGTTAAAGTAGAGGAGTTAAATGAGTAGAGAGAGGACTAATCCACATTTTAGTAGGGGTACCACTGACTAAAAAAATTTAGTCTCAAGATTAGTTTTAGCCCCTCTTTAGTCAGGGGTGCTTGGAACTTTAGCCTCTTAAAGAGACTATTTTTAGTCAGACTAAAATAAGTCCCTTGGATCCAAGCACCCTCTAAGCATCCTAGAATTCTTTGACAACTAAACTGCTGGCTATATGATGTTGGCCATATATACTGTATGTATATAATGTGAAGAAACGAGTGGTAGTACTATACCAACTAAAAGATGAAATGTAAGAAATACTAGTATGTATGTACTGAAGAGTTAAAGTAACGAGAAGAAACATAACATAGTTCTGCTGGGGGCTCAGCACAACACACCCCTCAAATTAAATTAAGCACACCTGAAATTAAACTTTGCAACTATTCCGGTAGACACTGCATTAGAACCACCATGAGCAACGACACTGCCACCTTACTCGAAGTCCTCGTCCACGTCCTCGACTTCGTCCTTGTCCTTCTTCCTCTTGGCCGATAGTTCTTTGCTTGAACCGCAAACTTGGCTGGTGCTCTTCATCCAACCCTTGTAGATATTGAAGCAAAGGTAGCCATCCATTGCAGCGTACTGGATGTGGTCTATATCTAGTACATTCCGCTGCCATGCATGACGATGAAACGTGTATGGAGGTTTCTCCAGTTTACCGTACGAAGGATGAACCATGGCTCCTGCCAGGGTCAGCATTGAAGGCTGAAGAGAGGACACTAGCCGATTCTTCTGGAGGTCGAGGGTGTTGCCTACAATGAGGCCTACCTGACGCAGGACTTCTTTGTCATTACCAAAGTCTACAGTAACGAATTTGACTAGGTTGCTCCCGAGGAAGTCCTTAAAATCCTGGCACTCAACGTCGGCATCGCATATGTGGTACACCAAGCATAAGTCATGCACGCAAACCTGGATCACGGCGGCCTTCTTCCTCTCTTCGTCCTTTAGATCCTTCTCTCGTCCTAGGACTGTGGTGTACTCAACATCTAGCCCAGCGACCCACTCATCATCTGAGTTTTCGAACATGCGTCTGAAGCGAGAAAGGCATCCTTTCACCGTCGCGGAAGAACGGGTGTAGATGACGTCGAACTCATCGCCGGTGATGGTTCTAACCTTGTACTCACCGCTGATCATGGAGATTTGGGACGCCATGGATTTGAGAGGAGGGTTAGGATTAGTGGAACTGCCGTAATGTGAATGGACGGGACGACTAGGAGCGAACCGCCGTAGTATTGAGGGACGTGCGAGACGAGTAGGAGCGAACTGCCAGCGTGCGAACAGCAGGGTAGTGGCTTTCCATTCTCCCATGATACGGGCTTCCGAGAGCCCTTGGATCTGAGATCGAACGGTTGCATGGCGTGATTCTAGACCTATGGGTGAATATCCTATCCTACAGGGTTATTCTGCAAATTTTCAGCAACTTAGCATGCGACCGTTTGATCTCAGATCCAAGGGCTGCCAGCAGCCCGTATCATGGTCGCGCCTACCACGACCGTCGCGTCGCTCGCGCGGTCGCGCCCTTGGAGATTTAACACGGTGAGTTAGGCTATCTGATGTTGGCATGTCATACATAGTCATCACTTAGTCACTCATACTACGACAAGGTTGGCTATAAGTGTATTTTTTTACTCCTCTCTATCTCTTTCTTCGTACTCAAGGAAGAAACGGTGCTAGTAAGCGCGTGTATTTATTGCATTTGCCAAGGAGTGACCTCTTCCAATGAAATGGTGTTGCTAAGTTTAAGTCATTTCTTTACCTAATATTAAGAGCTCTTTTAGAGTACCTGGGGACAAATATTAACCGTCCATTTGTAAAATCTAATGGTATCGATCGCTCTATACTGCTCCAATTTGGCAATCGAGTCGCGAGCGGTATAGCATTGCATCGCTTCGCTCCTTTCCTCCAGTATACAAGTCCCGAGGGTATTTTGGGAAGTAAAAAAATTTAGCCCACCCCGCCGGCCAGCCCTCTCCGTTCCCGACCGCGCCCACGCGAGTTCCAGCCGCCGCCGGTGTCCGCCTGACCTTTTATGGCGAATCAGGAGGTTTGTCTTGCTAGGCCATCTTCCTCGCCATCAACACCCCGCAGCTCTCTCCCGTCCCTCCACCCTCCTTTTCCTCCTGCCGCTAAGCGCTGGAGAGGACCCGCCACGCCGACACCGCTGCTCTACTGCGAGGTCGCGACTAGTCTTTCCTTGTCTTCGTATCCACAGGCGCCCCTCTGCTCTCTCCCGTACCTGTAGGTGCCCCGCGTCTGAGCTTTGTGCTCATCTACTCGGTCTCGGTCGACCTGCCCTTCGGAAGCGACCGCCGTCTCACCCGTGATTGGCATTGGCCGCGTCGCCGACTTCAGGCCCGCCGTCTCGCCCTATAGGGACTGGACCGCCGTGGTAAGGAGCCAAGGACGGATGGGCCGGCAAGGTGGAGCACCTTGGAACCGACGGCGGACGCCTCCCGGCGCACGCAGCTCGTCCGCGAAGGCGGCTGGCCGTGCCGGGCAGGCAAGACCATGACGGCTGGCTGCCACGGCCTGCCCTCTAGGGTTGCGCTGACCGCTAATAGCGGAGATGCGACATGAGGCTGCGGGGCTGCTCGCGTGCAGGAGGCGGGAGCAGTCACTGCGGGGCTGTGGTGCGTGTGATGCGGCTGTTGCTGCGGGCAGGGAGCGGGGACTGGCACGCACATGGCTGCGTCCTGGGTGTGTGCGTGTGGGATGAGCTCCAGGGACACGTCCATGGCATACAGGGCGCCGGCTTGAGTCAGACAACGCTACGGTGGACGAAAACTACGTGAAAGGAGGCCGGGATGAGCGGCAGATCGGAACGGGCTCGATGGACGCGAGGAGATGGCCGGGAACGCAGTGGAGACAGGCGAGGGAGCACGTAGATGCCAGCGGTGGTCCTCGGGTGCGCGACGAAGAAGACGAGCTCGAGGCGGAGGTCGTGGTCGATGACGACCGCTCGGCGGGCGCCTCCGGTCAGGCTCGAGCTACCGGAGCAAGAGGTAGAAGGACATCGTGGAGGAGTCGTGGGACAACAAATCTATTTCTGGTCGCCATTATCTGCTGTGCTGACAACAAACCTACGTCCATCCTACCCTCAGAAAATGAGCGGTCGGATTTTAATATATTACTCTGTGCCCTGTCAGCGGTATAGGGTACCGTAAAAACACATAATATTAAAGGACGGAGCCTTTCATAGTTCTCCATAAGTCACCCCTTTATATCCGTTGATTTGTGTTAACTTAACGGCTGAGATTTAAAATCAGATTTGTATAACGAATCATAAAAAAGAGGAAAAGAGGAAACGCCCGTGTCCCGGTCATCAAACGCAGCCGTCCGATGTAAATTGGGCTGGGCCTTTCTTCCCTAATAAAAAACAGAAACACGATGCGTTGTTGCACCAGACCAAGTCTCCTTTCCTATTCTTACATTGATCTCCTTATTCCACGATGATTCTTTTGGGTTTTCCTCCGTCCTATCCTGCGGATCGACCCGGTCTCTCACCTGGAATCGAGTCCTTCACGACTCGGTCTCTCGCCCGTAGTCGAACTCCCTTTTCGTCGTTGCCTTTGTTTCTCCCATAAATAGGTTGCCCGAGAGATCAGAAAAGACGGAGCTAGCCGCCAGATGAGCAGCGTAAACCGAGATCGGTCTCGCCGGCAATTCATCTGGGTGCGTCCCCTTGCCGAGGCTGCCGGTAGCAGGGCCGAGGCCAACGCCAACAGTCCCACGTTGTCGGGAGGTTTCTTGCTTTTGGATTTGCTGCACCGGCATGGTCATCTAGATGACGATCCTTGACAACAATGAAGAGATCTTCAGCCCTTCACCATCTCTGATACGGCATCCACGTGGCACGTTAGTGATGGAAGATTCCGTCTGCTCAGCTAGAAAGGCAGGCCGTCGTCATGGTCGCTGATGGCGTATAGCACATGGGCTCATCAACGTGATGGCGCTGCCAGTTCCAGGGTCCTCTCGAGGGCTTAGAGATGCCAACCACGGCGGAGTGGACAGCCGACCACACAGAGAACATTGCAGAGCTAAGATTAATTTGACTAATCAGGAACAACGGCTGGATAGTCTGGATGGTGCCTTTTGATGGTATCCAGCAGTGACTCCCTTTGCTTGTGGACTTTGGAAAGTGTTTGATCTTTACCAACGGTGAACAACTCGTAGTATGCGGTTTAGGTATTCTCTTCGCCACCTGAATGGCTTGCAGAAGCTGTGCGGGAGTAAGCTGACGGTTTGAGATGGTCATGTATGCAAATGAATTTCACATATTCAACTTTGTGCTGGCAACTGTCAGCTTTCTCCTGCAAGTTGGTGTGGTAGGCGGATCAGATTAGAAGACTGGACGTGTGCAGCAGCTGGTCCTGTGATGAAAAATAATAATTCAAATCGCCTATGAGATGTATCCTAACAATCCTGAAGATCTCGGTGCCAACTCTAAGACATGATGTTCAGGGAACACAATGAAGTTTGTAGAAATCATCACATGTTAGTGCAAAAATAATCATCCCAGTATAGTTAGCAGATGTTGTTGCGTGAGCTCAGCTGACGTGCGCGAGAGAATGAACGAGAGAGAGAAATAGAACTCAAGGCAGGAGACGATGAACACCAGAGTTTTGCACTGCGTACACTTGCAGCTTTTCTGTCTTTCTGTTATTCTGGCAGTCACAACTGAACTGCGAATTACAAGAAAAATAAAAGCAGCACACCGAGCGAGCCTATAGGTCGTGTCATCCCACGAAGCTCCACCATGCGCGCGCACTACATTGCCCTGCATTTCCGCTAACGTTCATGCGAGCAAATCCAGCTAATAAACTAACAGAAGTATCAAGTCAATACGTGCACATGTGCATGCTGCTGGACCTCTTATTCATTTAACTGACGAAACTGAAAAACATGACACTACGGTGCAGCAGGATTATCCATAAGCAGAAACTTTGCATGCTTTCTACAATCTGAATAGCAGTGCTTGAGTTAATAGGCATGCGTGCATCTTGTCATTCATACCCTTCAGTGTGAATACTATGTATTCCCAGTAGCCATCAATAGTTTTGTAGGCCACATACAGAAAATTAAAGAAAAGGTTGGCATAAACACCCACAACACTACGTGATACACCTTAAATATTTGAGAGTGTTTATTTCTAAGTCGATGACTCTGACTGTTGATTACTTATCCAACATGAATTGGTTAGTTTCAATTATTCAACCTTATGTGAAGAGACAGTACCCAAAATCTTTGGCTTTCTTGCATTTTTCAGTTTCATGTGTTCACATTGTACGAAGGTTATCATTGCACTTTTCCAAGCGGGGAAGAGTTAAAATATGGCGGTGGCGCATCTTAGGGTCGGGTAGGGAGAGGAAGCAAGATGTGGTTGTGAAGGGACGTTGTGGAGCTAAATGAGAGGTGAGGAGTGGAAGAAGAGACTCCGAAGCATATGAACATGTGACTGAAAAGCAGAGAATAGTGAAAATACAACAGTGGCGCATTTTTCTCTCAGTGCCCACTTCAAGTCAGCATGTAAATACATCTTTTTTTGTAAATTTAATTTCCTCCACAATTCTACATAAAGGGCAGCATGCAAGGTAGGAACTTCAACAACATGAAACAATCGAAGACATTCTGCGCCTTTTGCCCGTAGTGCGGGAAAGTGCATGCATCAAGTGCAGATAGGACTGGGTGAGGCCCACCATCACTACATATCCGTTAAATCACAAGTCGGTGCAGGAAGGGGCGGGTGAAAGCGTCGTGCTAGGTTTGTTTCCCCCGTTGCAACGCACGGGCATTTTTGCTAGTAATTAGCTATAGACTCAAAATTGTCTTTTCACCTAGGTACACGCGCTTAGCACCGTTTCTTCCTTTGGTCACCAAACTAGTCTCTCTCTTCTTGATTAACTTGCCACATCAGACTTTATGCCTACGTGGCAAGCTTAAGCATCTGTAGCTGTAGGAGCACGTAAAAGTAAGTACAATAGTGCGCTTTACATGGCATTTTTGCATATGTGGAGGAAAGAGAGGCAAGGAAAAAGTGGAGAAGTGGGCTCTCATGCAAGAGCCAGCCTCTACTACATGGTGGAGCATTGGGAGAGGCACCTGTATGGAGGTGGTCAGGAATCTGGGAGACTCACGCCGGTCGTAGCGCCGCAGTTAAAATGATAATGGCAAGTCAAATCACGGGGCCCCACCTGTCTAGCAGTAACTCGCTGTCAAATCACACAGCCCTACGTTTGCAGCAGCCTACTCCCTCGTCTTCTCGCGTCTCTGTCGAACCGACTAGGCGGAACTGCCCCGCCGCCAACCGCGCAGGAAAAGCCCCTCCCTCGACTTTTAAATAGTATACAATATACTAATTTTGTATCCATGGATTGCGCCCGCGCCATGGAGAAAAGCATCTAGAAAACGGAGGAGAGACGGTGGTCTTGCAATAGAGAAGAGGGAGAGGCGAGACGGTGGTTTTGGAATGGAGATGATGGAGAGGAGAGGAGGTGCTATTGCAACGGAGAAGAGTGAGAGGAGCGTGCGACAGCGATTTAGAATTGGACGAGAGGGCCGGCGCGCTCTGACTGGATCAAAATCAAAATCAATTTACCCTTCAATTAAGAAAGCGACCCCACATTAACTAGTCTCCCTTTTATTCTGGGTCATAATTGACCATGATTTTCGCACATAAAATATATGTTATACGTTGTATGCAACGCCACTATCAAAATTACAATTTGCAGCTATACAAGGCCACTAACATTAATCGAGACAAAATTGATGGCGTTTGCCTTGTACTAGCACCCGAGGACATTAATATCCCTTGTGTGCATGCGGGAGTGAGAAGGTTAGCTTGCATTCCCAACATTAATCAATCAATGAGGAGTAAGAGGGTTGGCTTGTTGTGCTTGGGAGAGAAAAACCACATTAATTAACACGACAATCAAGGTGACAAGCTAGCTTGCAACATTGACTTAAACATAGCATTGATTTTTACCTTGGTACCTATAATATGAGTTTGTGGCCTTGTATACAAAAATGGAGGGAGTATAATTTGAAAGTACATTCAGATACGAACCAAACGATACAATTTTTGGTGACATGCATTCACATTTTGCTTGTCAAATACAGTACGTGGTCAAACTTTGACCCAAAATACGCGAAACAACAAAAAAATACTTTCAAGACCAGCGCCGCTCTTCCTCTCTTCTCCTCTTAAACCACCGCCGCTCCTCTTCTGTTCCAATCTAAATGCAGCGCCGCTCCTCTCCTCTTCCATTTCAAAACCACCGCCCCTCCTCTCTTGTTCCAGTCCAAAACCAGCATCGCTCCTCTCCCGTTCTAATCCAAAACCAGCGCTGGTCCTCTCATCTTCCATTCAAAAACCACCGAAGGTGCTGTGGAGAAGTAGATCGATGGAGGAGTACAACCGATATGTGTGGATAGCAGACGGCGACCCTGTGAAGCTAGCTAGGATGTTGGAGATACAGTCTTGGTTTGACAACAAGGACCAACTAGCGGACGGCGACAACCATGGCCAAATATCTGCAACAGAGCGAAAAGGCGGCGATACTCCCGGAGGGAGTCGCGCCGGAGTACATAGAGCTCCTCCTGTGGGCCATGGAGCAAACAAATTCACCGAATCCGGTCGTGAGGGAGCGGTGGTGGGAGTATCGATCCCAGATGGAGCATCCACCAGAGATTGAAGGATCGAGCATCTACAGGGTGCCGTTTGTGAGGGTGTCCTGCCAGAGCGAGCCGGTGGAGTCTTCGTCGACCGAACCCAACTACAAGAGGAGAAAAGCAGTTGGCCCGACAACACTTCCCCACCATCGTCTCCCTCGCAATTCACATCGTCTCACAGGGCGGCTGTCTGCCGCCGAGGAATAGGAGGGGGCTGCCCCCCCAGCCCAATAGTCGGGCAGGTTGTGAATTGTTAGGAGGAGCTTAGGGTTGTCAGTATTTGCAGGTTGTGAATTGTGTTTTGTGTTGTGTATTTTGAGAGTACTTTCAGATATGAATGTCTTTTGAATTTAAGATTTGCAGTATTGAGCATATAAAGTATTTGATGAATTCTAGAGATCTAGTTTTAGCGCTTAAAAAAATGTAGTTTCAGAGGAGTATAAAAGTGCAGACAATGTGATTCTCAGAGAAGAAACTGCAAGTTTCAGTTTCAGATAAGAAACTGCAAGTTCAGTTTCAGATAAGAAACTGCAACTTTCAGAGGCAGAGCATTTATATTAACACGGCCTTTTCAAACAGGGTTAACATCATGTTGGAAGTTTTATTCATGGTCGAAAATGGAACTACCGGCCAGTTAACATCATGCTGATCAACATTCATGCATAGCACATCTTCATATGATGAACAGTCAAAATGCCCACACAATGTCGAGTGTGCGAAACACAGAGAAAATGAGGGAAGAAGTTTTGGCAAGTGTTGGACGTGGTTTTGGAGGTCCATAGGCCTGTTTGTATTTTCTTAGGGCCGTCATGTATCGACCGGCCTATGGACCTCCCATCCGAGGTTTTATTTTTGGCAGCCCAATTTATGTAATTTTTTGAAGAAAACGCAGAGGTCTGTTCTATTTTTCTATATAAGAATAGGAACGCCAGGTCCAATTTATGTTTCCCTTCTAACTATATTATATATATTTAAATTATTTTATATGTTGACTGTTTAGTTCACATATAATTGGCAAATAGATCTCGCCGCCACCCCCCGCCTCCGGACTCCGGGCGCGCCTGCCCCCTCAGCAAGTCCGCTCGCGCGCCCCATGGAGTCGCCGGCCATACCCACGGGGGAATGGCTGGAAGACAGGCAGATGTACAAGATGCATCTCCCACATGTCTACAAAGCCTTCCTGTGGATGCTCCAGCCGCTCGACTCCGTCACGCCGGCGGTGCTGCGTGAGACTCGAGGGAGGAGATGGAGGGAGCGGGCGATGCGGATCCGCGAAGACGCTCTCTCCTGGACCCAGTGCACGCGCGAATGGAGGGAAGCAGAGGAGGAAGCTGTGGGGGAGGAAGCCGAGGAGGGACCGAATCCGTTCTCTCACTCACACAGGTACGCTCAGATGTGCAAGGATCATGTGGATTGGGAGCTGCTGAATCTAGCCCTGCAGATCTACTTCGAAGGAGATTTCTCGGAGAAGCACAGGATGCCCCACCCCAGTGAGCGGCCGATTGCGTTCGTTCGATGGGCGAAAGGAGAAGTGAATTCAGGAGATCCACGCCGTGCTGCGAGATGGGAATGCTTGACTGGACTCCTGCCCACCAGCACGCCACCGGAGCCGGAGCAGGTGGATCCCCTACCTTACCTCTCCCCCAAACCTGTAGAAGATTGAAATTAGGCTTGCAATCTGCTTCAATTGAGCTGTCTGGTGGTTATTTCTGCTTCCTGAGAGATAACATCTGGCTGGAGGATGAGCAGGAACCAGGAACTCCGATGAATTTCCCCTATCACAATGGGGGGTGGGGGTGAGCACCGGTTGGGCAGTGGTACGGCCCACCTTCGCTCCAAATGGGGCCACAATCTGGGAAGGCTTGTAGGATCGAAAGTATGTCTAGAGGGGGGTGATTAGACTACTTGACCAAATAAAACTTAACCTTTTCCCAATTTTAGTTCTTGGCAGATTTTAGCTATTGTAGGACAAGTCAAGCAATCATCACACAATTCAAGCAAGCATGCAAAGAGTATATTGGCAGCAGAAAGTAAAGCATGCAACTTGCAAGAATGTAAAGGGAAGGGTTTGGAGAATTCAAATGCAATTGGAGACACGGATGTTTTTCCCGTGGTTCGGATAGGTGGTGCTATCCTACATCCACGTTGATGGAGACTTCAACCCACAAAGGGTAACGGTTGCGCGAGTCCACGGAGGGCTCCACCCACAAAGGGTAACGATTGCGCGAGTCCACAAAGGGCTCCACCCACGAAGGGTCCACGAAGAAGCAACCACGCACAAAGGGTCCACGAAGAAGGAACCTTGTCTATCCCACCATGGCCATCGCCAACCAAGGACTTGCCTCACTAGCGGTAGATCTTCATGAAGTAGGCGATCTCCTTGCCCTTACAAACTCCTTGGTTCAACTCCACAATCTTGTCGGAGGCTCCCAAGTGACACCTAGCCAATCTAGTAGACACCACTCTCCAAGAAGTAACAAATGGTGTGTAGGTAATGAACTCCTTGCTCTTGTGCTTCAAATGATAGTCTCCCCAACACTCAACTCTCTCTCATAGGATTTGGATCTGGTGGAAAGAAGATTTGAGTGGAAAGCAACTTGGGGAAGGCTAGAGATCAAGATTCATGTGATAGGAATGGAATATCTTGGTCTCAACACATGAGTAGGTGGTTCTCTCTCAGAACATATGAGTTGGAATTGTGTATGTGTTCTGATGGCTCTCTCTTCGAATGAAGAGGAGGTGGAGGGGTATATATAGCCTCCACACAAAATCCAACCGTTACACAGAGTTTTCCAATCTCGGTGGGACCGAATCAACAAACTCGGTCGCACCAAAAAGGTAGACCTAGTGACCGTTAGAGATTTTCGGTGGGACTGACATGCAACTCGGTAGGACCGATATGGTTAGGGTTTGGGCATAACGTAATCTCGGTGAGACCGATTGCACAAACTCGGTGAGACCGAATTTGGTAATTAGCTAACCAGAGAGTTGGTCAGGCAAACTCGGTGGGACCGATTTGCTCTTTCGGTGACACCGAAAAGTTACAAAAAGGAAACACTGAATTTACATTGCAATCTCGGTGGGACCGATTCACTCTTTCGGTGAGACCGAAAAGTTACGAAAGGGAAACAGATAGTTTGCAATCCCATCTCGGTGAGACCGAGATCCCTATCGGTAGAACCGAATTGCTAGGGTTTGGCAGTGGCTTATGACAAGTGAAACTCGGTGGCGCCGGATAGAATGAATCGGTATGACTGAGTTTGGCTTAGGGTTTAGGTCATATGTGGATATGGGAAAGTAGTTGAGGGTTTTGGAGTGTATCACTAAGCACATGAAGCAAGAGGCTCATTAAGCAACACCTCATCCCTTCTTGATAGTATTGGCTTTTCCTAAAGACTCAATGTGATCTTGGATCACTAAAATATAAAATGAAGAGTCTTGAGCTTTTGAGCTTGAGCCAATCCTTTGTCCTTAGCATTTTGAGGGTTCCACTTTCACATCCATGCCATGCCAATCATTGAGCTTTCTTGAAATAGTCATCTTGGAATAGCATTAGTTCAATGAGCTATATGTTGTTATGAATTACCAAAACCACCTAGGGATAGTTGCACTTTCAAGGCTCCTGTAATTTCCCAAGATCAATCTACTGGTGGTTCTGACTCTCAGATCAGTGGGAAATCTCAAGGCAAGAATCATCAAAAGAAGAGATAGGAGATCCAGAAAACTTCTCCTGCCCCTACTTCGGGCCTTATGGCATACTCTGAGGTGATCTGCTACAACTGTGGAGAACCAGGGCATAATTTGGATAAATGTGTCAAGCCCAAGAGTTGTTTTATCTGCAAAATGGTTACCCATAAAGTTGAGAATTGCCCTGTCAGAAGGAAAACCCACAGTTCTGCTAGATATGTTGGAAGTGCTGCTCCACGATTATGTCCACCATTGACAGAATTTTCTGTGACACATAATTAGATAGTTTCTTTCCCCTTTCTAGTTGTAGAGCTCTGCCCAGATGTGGTAGTGACCACACTCCTTTGCTCTGGGAGTCTGTTCTTAATCAAACTCCAAAGAGTAATAGTTTTAAATTTGAAAAGTGGTGGTTGCTTAGAGAAGATTTTTGTTGGGGAACGTTGCAGAAAACAAAAATTTTCCTATGGTTTCACCAAACTCCACCACCATCTATGAGTTCATCTAGCAACGAGTGATCGGATGCACCTACATACCTTGTAGATCGCGAGCGGAAGCGTTCAAAGAACGGGGATGAGGGAGTCGTACTCGACGTGATCCAAATCACCGGAGATCCTAGCGCCGAACGGACGGCACCTCCGCGTTCAACACACGTACGGTCAGCGTGATGTCTCCTCCTTCTTGATCCAGCAAGGGGGAAGGAGAGGTTGAGGAAGATGGCTCCAGCAGCAGCACGACGGTGTGGTGGTGGTGGAGAAGCAGTACTCCGACAGGGCTTTGCCGAGCTCTACGGAGGAGGAGGAAGTGTTGGAGGGGAGAGGGAGGTGCCAGGGGCATGGGTGCGGCTGCCCTCCCTCCTCCCTATATATAGGGTCCCCAAAGGAGGGGCGCCGGCCCTGGAGATCCAATCTTCCAAGGGGGCGGCGGCCAAGGGGGGTGGAGTGCCCCCCAAGGCAAGTGGGGCACACCCCCACCCTTGGGTTCCCAACCCTAGGCGCAGGGGGAAGGCCCAAGGGGGGCGCACCAGCCCACTAGGGGCTGGTTCCCCTTCCCACTTCAGCCCATGGGGCCCTCCGAGATAGGTGGCCCCACCCGGTGGACCCCCGGGACCCTTCCGGTGGTCCCGGTACAATACAGGTGACCCCAAAACTTGTCCCGATGGCCGAAATAGCACTTCCCATATATAATTCTTTACCTCCGGACCATTACGGAACTTCTCGTGATGTCCGGGATCTCATCTGGGACTCCGAACAACTTTCGGGTTACTGCATATTCATATCCCTATAACCCTAGCGTCACCGAACCTTAAGTGTGTAGACCCTACGGGTTCGGGAGACATGTAGACATGACCGAGATGGCTCTCCGGTCAATAACCAACAATGGGATCTGGATACCCATGTTGGCTCCCACATGCTCCTCGATGATCTCATCGGATGAACCACGATGTCGAGGATTCAAGCAACCCCGTATACAATTCCCTTTGTCAATCGGTACGTTACTTGCCCGAGATTCGATCGTCGGTATCCCATTACCTCGTTCAATCTCGTTACCGGCAAGTCACTTTACTCGTACCGTAATGCATGATCCCGTGACCAGACACTTGGTCACTTTGAGCTCACTGTGATGATGCATTACCGAGTGGGCCCAGAGATACCTCTCCGTCATACGGAGTGACAAATCCCAGTTACTTTATAGTCACCCAGTTACGGAGATACCCGTAGTATACCTTTATAGTCACCCAGTTACGTTGTGACGTTTGGTACACCCAAAGCACTCCTACGGTATCCGGGAGTTACATGATCTCATGGTCTTAGGAAAAGATACTTGACATTGGAAATACTCTAGCAAACGAACTATACGATCTTGTGCTATGTTTAGGATTGGGTCTTGTCCATCACATCATTCTCCTAATGATGTGATCTCGTTATCAATGACATCTAATGTCCATAGTCAGGAAACCATGACTATCTGTTGATCAACGAGCTAGTCAACTAGAGGCTTACTAGGGACATGTTGGTGTCTATTTATTCACACATGTATTACGATTTCCGAATAACACAATTATAGCATGAATAAAAGACAATTATCATGAACAAGGAAATATAATAATAATGCTTTTATTATTGCCTCTAGGGCATATTTCCAACAGTCTCCCACTTGCACTAGAGTCAATAATCTAGTTACATTGTGATGAATCGAACACCCATGGAATTCTGGTGTTGATCATGTTTTGCTCTAGGGAGAGGTTTAGTCAACGGATCTGCTACATTCAGGTCCGTATGTACTTTACAAATATCTATGTCTCCATCTTGAACATTTTCATGAATGGAGTTGAAGCGACGCTTGATGTGCCTGGTCTTCTTGTGAAACCTGGGCTCCTTGGCAAGTGCAATAGCTCCAGTGTTGTCACAGAAGAGTTTGATTGGCCCCGACGCATTGGGTATGACTCCTAGGTCGGTGATGAACTCCTTCACCCAAATTGCTTCATGCGCTGCCTCCGAGGCTGCCATGTACTCCGCTTCACATGTAGATCCCGCCATGACGCTCTGCTTGCAACTGCACCAGCTTACTGCCCCACCATTCAAAATATACACGTATCCGGTTTGTGACTTAGAGTCATCCAGATCTGTGTCGAAGCTAGCATCAACGTAACCCTTTACGACGAGCTCTTCGTCACCTCCATAAACGAGAAACATTTCCTTAGTCCTTTTCAGGTACTTCAGGATATTCTTGACCGCTGTCCAGTGTTCCTTGCCGGGATTACTTTGGTACCTACCTACCAAACTTACGGCAAGGTTTACATCAGGTCTGGTACACAGCATGGCATACATAATAGAACCTATGGCTGAGGCATAGGGGATGACACTCATCTCTTCCATATCTTCTGCCGTGGTCGGACATTGAGCTGAGCTCAATTTCACACCTTGCATCACAGTCAAGAACCCCTTCTTAGACTGATCCATATTGAACTTCTTCAATATCTTATCAAGGTATGTGCTTTGTGAAAGACCTATGAGGCGTCTTGATCTATCTCTATAGATCTTGATGCCTAATATATATGCAGCTTCTCCAAGGTCCTTCATTGAAAAACTCTTATTAGTAGGCCTTAATGCTGTCCAAGAGTTCTATATCATTTCCCATCAAAAGTATGTCATCTAAATATAATATGAGAAATGCTACAGAGCTCCCACTCACTTTCTTGTAAACGCAGGCTTCTCCATAAGTCTGCGTAAACCCAAACGCTTTGATCATCTCATCAAAGCGAATGTTCCAACTCCGAGATGCTTGCACCAGCCCATAAATCGAGCGTTGGAGCTTGCACACCTTGTCAGCATTCTTAGGATCGATAAAACCTTCCGGCTGCATCATATACAATTCTTCCTTAAGGAAACCATTAAGGAATGCCGTTTTGACGTCCATTTGCCATATCTCATAATCATAGAATGCGGCAATTGCTAACATGATTCGGATGGACTTTAGCTTCGCTACCGGTGAGAAAGTCTCATCGTAGTCAACCCCTTGAACTTGTCGATAACCCTTAGCGACAAGCTGAGCTTTATAGATGGTCACATTACCATCCGCGTCTGTCTTCTTCTTAAAGATCCATTTATTTTCTATGGCTCGCTGCTCAACGGGCAAGTCAGTCAAAGTCCATACTTCGTTTTCATACATGGATCCTATCTCGTATTTCATGGCTTCTAGCCATTTGTCGGAATCCGGACCCACCATCGCTTCTTCATAGTTCGAAGGTTCACCGTTGTCTAACAACATGATTTCCAAGACAGGGTTGCCGTACCACTCTGGTGTGGAACGTGTCCTTGTGTACCTACGAAGTTCAGTAGCAACTTGATCTGAAGTTTCATGATTATCATCATTAATTTCCTCTCTAGTCGGTGCAGGCACCTCAGGAACATTTTCTTGAATTGTGCCATTTTCCGGTTCAAGAGGTAATACTTCATCAAGTTCTACTTTCCTCCCACTTACTTCTTTCGAGAGAAACTCTTTCTCTAGAAAGGATCCATTCTTGGCAACAAAGATCTTGCCTTCGGATCTGAGGTAGAAGGTATACCCAATAGTTTCTTTAGGGTATCCTATGAAGACGCATTTTTTCGACTTGGGTTCGAGCTTTTCAGGTTGAAGTTTCTTGACATAAGCATCACATCCCCAAACTTTTAGAAACGACAGCTTAGGTTTCTTCCCAAACCATAATTCATACGGTGTCGTCTCAATGGATTTTGACGGAGCCCTATTTAAAGTGAATGCGGAAGTCTCTAAAGCATAGCCCCAAAATGATAGCGGTAAATCAGTAAGAGACATCACAGATCGCACCATATCTAATAGAGTGCGATTACGATGTTCGGACACACCATTACGCTGAGGTGTTCCAGGCGGCGTCAGTTGTGAAACTATTCCACATTTTCTTAAGTGTGTGCCAAATTCGTGACTCAAGTATTCTCCTCCACGATCTGATCGCAAGAACTTGATTTTCCTGTCACGTTGATTCTCAACCTCACTCTGAAATTCCTTGAACTTTTTAAAGGTCTCAGACTTGTGTTTCATTAAATAGACATACCCATATCTACTCAAGTCATCAGTGAGGGTGAGAACATAACGATAGCCACCGCGAGCCTCAACACTCAATGGACCGCACACATCAGTATGTATGATTTCCAATAAGTTGGTTGCTCGCTCCATTGTTCCTGAGAACGGAGTCTTGGTCATTTTACCGATGAGGCATGGTTCGCATGTGTCAAATGATTCGTAATCAAGAGACTCTAAAAGTCCATCTGCATGGAGCTTCTTCATGCGTTTGACACCTATGTGACCAAGGCGGCAGTGCCACAAGTATGTGGGACTATCATTATCAACCTTATATCTTTTGGTACTCACACTATGAATATGTGTAGCATTACGCTCGAGATTCATTAAGAATAAACCATTCACCATCAGAGCATGACCATAAAACATATCTCTCATATAAATAGAACAACCATTATTCTCGGATTTAAATGAGTAGCCATCTCGTATTAAACGAGATCCTGATACAATGTTCATGCTCAAACTTGGCACTAAATAACAATTATTGAGGTTCAAAACTAATCCCGTAGGTAAATGTAGAGGTAGCGTGCCGACGGCGATCACATGACCTTGGAACCATTCCCGACGCGCATCGTCACCTCGTCCTTCGCCAGTCTCCACTTATTCCGCAGCTCCTGCTTTGAGTTACAAATGTGAGCAACTGCACCGGTATCAAATACCCAAGAGCTACTACGAGTACTGGTAAGGTACACATCAATTACATGTATATCACATATACCTTTCGTGATGCCGGCCTTCTTGTCCGCTAAGTATTTGGGGCAGTTCCGCTTCCAGTGACCACTTCCCTTGCAATAAAAACACTCAGTCTCGGGCTTGGGTCCATTCTTTGGCTTCTTCCAGGCAGCTTGCTTTCCGGGCGCGGCAACTCCCTTACCATCCTTCTTGAAATTCTTCTTACCCTTGCCTTTCTTGAACTTAGTGGTTTTATTCACCATCAACACTTGATGTTCCTTTTTGACTTCTACCTCTGCTGATTTCAGCATTGCAAATACTTTAGGAATGGTCTTTTCCATCCCCTGCATATTGAAGTTCATCACAAAGCTCTTGTAGCTCGGTGGAAGCGACTGGAGGATTCTGTCAATGACCGCGTCATCCGGGAGATTAACTCCCAGCTGAGTCAAGCGGTTATGTAACCTAGACATAGTGAGTATGTGCTCACTGACAGAACTATTTTCCTCCATCTTACAGCTGAAGAACTTGTCGGAGACTTCATATCTCTCGACCCAGGCATGAGCTTGAAAAACCATTTTTAGCTCTTCGAACATCTCATATGCTCCGTGTCTCTCAAAACGCTTTTGGAGCCCCGGCTCTAAGCTATAAAGCATGCCGCACTGAACGAGGGAGTAATCATCGGAACGTGTCTGCCAAGCGTTCATAATGTCTTGTTCTGCAGGGAGAACAGGTGCTTCACCTAGCGGTGCTTGTAGGACATAATCTTTCTTGGCAGCTATGAGGATGATCCTCAGGTTCCGGACCCAGTCCGCATAGTTGCTGCCGTCGTCTTTCAGCTTGGTTTTCTCTAGGAACGCGTTGAAGTTGAGGACAACGTTGGCCATTGATCTACAAGACATATTGTAAATATTTTAGACTAAGTTCATGATAATTAAGTTCATCTAATCAAATTATTCAATGAACTCCCACTTAGATAGACATCCCTCCAGTCATCTAAGTATAACATGATCCGAGTTAACTAGGCCGTGTCCGATCATCACGTGAGACGGACTAGTCAACATCGGTGAACATCTTCATGTTGATCATATCTTCTATACGACTCATGCTCGACCTTTCGGTCTTCTATGTTCCGAGGCCATGTCTGTACATGCTAGGCTCGTCAAGTCAACCTAAGTGTTTGCATGTGTAAATCTGTCTTACACCCGTTGTATGTGAACGTTGGAATCTATCACACCCGATCATCACATGGTGCTTCGAAACAACGAACTATCGCAACGGTACACAGTTAGGGGGAACACTTTCTTGAAATTATTATGAGGGATCATCTTATTTACTACCGTCATTCTAAGTAAACAAGATGCAAAAACATGATAAACATCACATGCAATCAAATAATAATAGTGACATGATATGGCCAATATCACATAGCTCCTTTGATCTCCATCTTGGGGCTCCATGATCATCTTGTCACCGGCATGACACCATGATCTCTATCATCATGATCTCCATCATCGTGTCTCCATGAAGTTGCTCACCAACTATTACTTCTACTACTATGGCTAACACGTTTAGCAATAAAGTAAAGTAATTTACATGGCGTTTCTCAATGACACGCAGGTCATACAAAAAATAAAGACAACTCCTATGGCTCCTGCCGGTTGTCATACTCATCGACATGCAAGTCGTGATTCCTATTACAATAGCATGAACATCTCATACATCACATATATAGCATTCATCATTCATCACAACTTTGGCCATACCACATCACAGAACACTTGCTGCAAACACAAGTTAGACGTCCTCTAATTGTTGTTGCAAGTTTTACGTGGCTGCAATAGGGTTCTAGCAAGAACGTTTTCTTACCTACGTGAAAGCCACAACGCGATTTGTCAACTTCTATTTACCCTTCATAAGGACCCTTTTCATCGAATCCGCTCCAACTAAAGTAGGAGAGACAGACACCCGCCAGCCACCTTATGCAACTAGTGCATGTTAGTCGGTGGAACCGGTCTCACGTAAGCGTACGTGTAAGGTTGGTCCGGGCCGCTTCATCCAACAATACCGCTAAAGCAAAATAAGACTAGTAGCGGCAATAAAGTTGACAACATCTACGCCCACAACAAATTGTGTTCTACTCGTGCAAAGAGAACTACGCATAGACCTAGCTCATGATGCCACTTTTGGGGAACGTTGCAGAAAACAAAAAATTTCATACGGTTTCACCAAGATCCATCTATGAGTTCATCTAGCAACAAGTGATCGGATGCATCTACATACCTTGTAGATCGTGAGCGGAAGCGTTCAAAGAACGGGGATGAGGGAGTCGTACTCGACGTGATCCAAATCACCGGAGATCCTAGCCGAACGGATGGCACCTCCGCGTTCAACACACGTACGGTCAGCGTGATGTCTCCTCCTTCTTGATCCAGCAAGGGGGAAGGAGAGGTTGAGGAAGATGGCTCCAGCAGCAGCACGACGGCGTGGTGGTTGTGGAGAAGCAGTACTCCGACAGGGCTACGCCGAGCTCTACGGAGGAGGAGGTGTTGGAGGGGAGAGGGAGGCGCCAGGGGCATGGGTGCGGCTGCCCTCCCTCCCCCCCTCTATATATGGGGTCCCCAAAGGGGGGGGCGCCGGCCCTAGAGATCCAATCTCCCAAGGGGGCGGCGGCCAAGGGGGGTGGAGTGCCCCCCAAGGCAAGTGGGGCGCACCCCACCCTAGGGTTCCCAACCCTAAGCGCAGGGGGAAGGCCCAAGGGGGGCGCACCAGCCCACTAGGGGCTGGTTCCCCTCCCACTTCAGCCCATGGGGCCCTCCGGGATAGGTGGCCCCACCCGATGGACCCCCGGGACCCTTCCGGTGGTCCCGGTACAATACCGGTGACCCCGAAACTTGTACCGATGGCCGAAATAGCACTTCCTATATATAATTCGTTACCTCCGTACCATTCCGGAACTCCTCGTGACGTTCGGGATCTCATCCGGGACTCCGAACAACTTTCGGGTTACTGCATATTTATATCCCTACAACCCTAGCGTCAGCGAACCTTAAGTGTGTAGACCCTACGGGTTCGGGAGACATGTAGACATGACCGACATGGCTCTCCGGTCAATAACCAACAGCGGGATCTAGATATCCATTTTGGCTCCCACATGCTCCTCGATGATCTCATCGGATGAACCACGATGTCGAGGATTCAAGCAACCCCGTATACAATTCCCTTTGTCAATCGGTACGTTACATGCCCGAGATTTGATCATCAGTATCCCATTACCTCGTTCAATCTCGTTACCGGCAAGTCACTTTACTCGTACCGTAATGCATGATCCCGTGACCAGACACTTGGTCACTTTGAGCTCATTGTGATGATGCATTACCGAGTGGGCCCAGAGATACCTCTGCGTCATACGGAGCGACAAATCCCAGTCTTGATCCGTGTCAACCCAACAGACACTTTCGGAGATACCCGTAGTATACCTTTATAGTCACCCAGTTACGTTGTGACGTTTGGTACACCCAAAGCACTCCTACGGTATCAGGGAGTTACACGATCTCATGGTCTAAGGAAAAGATACTTGACATTGTAAAAACTCTAGCAAACGAACTATACGATCTTGTGCTATGTTTAGGATTGGGTCTTGTCCATCACATCATTCTCCTAATGATGTGATCTCGTTATCAATGACATCCAATGTCCATAGTCAGGAAACCATGACTATCTGTTGATCAACGAGCTAGTCAACTAGAGGCTTACTAGGGACATGTTGGTGTCTATTTATTCACACATGTATTACGATTTCCGGGTAACACAATTATAGCATGAATAAAAGACAATTATCATGAACAAGGAAATATAATAATAATGCTTTTATTATTGCCTCTAGGGCATATTTCCAACAATTTTACTGAGCTAGTCAGGAAAATCTGGAATGAGCCTACTGGGAGCAGCTGCCCCCTAGAAAATTGGCAGATCAAAATCAGGACATTTAGAAGAACTACCAAAGGGTGGAACTCCAATGAGGAAGCTAATCTTAGAAGATACAAAAGGCTTCTCCTCCTTGAGTTTGATTCTTTAGATATTAAGGCAGAAACCACTGACCTCTCTGAAGCTGAGACTAATAGATTAAACTTTGTCCATGGAGAGCTCAAGAAAATTTGGCTTCAAGAAGAAATCAAAGGCAAACAAAGGTCAAGAGATAGGAACATTAAGGAGGGTGATAGAAATACTGCTTACTTCCATGCAGTAGCTAACCAGAGGAGGAGGAAAACCCTCATTCACTCCCTTAATGGCCCTAATGGCCCTGTTACTGAGGTAGATGAGATGCTGAAAGTGGCTAGTGACTTCTACAAAGATCTGTTTAAGAAAGAAAACCCTTCTGGGTTCTCTCTACAAAACAATTTTTTCTCTGCTTCTGAAAAAGTCTCTCCTGCTGAAAATGAGCTGCTAGAAGCCCCTTTTTCAGAGACAGAGGTGAAGGAAGCCATTTTTAGCTCTTATCCTGATGGGGCTCCTGGTCCTGATGTGATTCCCTTCTTGTTTTACCAGCATTTTTGGGACTTGGTGAAAAATGATCTCTTAGATCTTTTCCAAGCCTTTCATAGGGGAGAGTTGGATCCAGCAACTTACTCATGGGGGTCTGTTGGGGTCAGGTTAAATAACTGTGAAGTGATTTTTTCCTGGCTGGTAAAGGCCTTAGGCAAGGTGACCCCATCTCCCCTCTTTTGTTTAATTTAGTAGTGGACGTTCTTACTAAAATGCTGATCATAGTCTGATTGCAGGGCTCTATCCCGAGGTTTGCCCTGGTGGCATCATCTGCCTTCAATATGCAGATGATACCATCATTTTCTTAGACAATGACACCACACATGCTAGCAATCTGAAAACTGTTCTAACCTGGTTTGAACAAGTCTCAGGCATGAGAATCAACTACTCTAAAAGTGAACTCATCCCTATCAACATGGATGATCAGGGGTTAGCTGACTTCCTCTCTATTCTAGTCTGTAATAAAGGTAACTCACTACTAGGAAAAGGCCTACTAATGGCGCACCTAATTTGGCCATTAATGGCGCATTAGTGGTGCGCCATTAGTAGCACGCCATTAGTATATTTTACTAATGGCGCACCACTGGTGCGCCATTAGTATCTGGTATACTAATGGCGCACCTCAGATGCGCCATTAGTATATACAATAGTGTGCCATTAGTATGCCTCCCAAGGGGCCATGTATACCCAGGTGCTTTGGCATACTAATGGCACACGACAACAAGATGCGCCATTAGTAACTTCGGCATACTAATGGCTCACTGTTTAATGATGCGCCATTAGTATCCTTTGGCATACTAATGGCGCACTATGATGTGATGCGCCATTAGTATGAATATTAGGTTTTTTTATTTTTTAATTTTCTGTTTTTTGCACAGGTTACAAAATGTATAATTGGATAAAATATAGATAGCACACATCAACAACAGATTCATCGAATACAATAGAAGATTAGTCTCTGAATACAATTCATCATTTTAGTCTCCGAATACAATTCATCATATTAGTCTCCGAATTGAAAAGACCGAACAAAGATAGAACATTATATTACAAGTCTCGAGACCGCGAGTTTGTCTTCACATTACAAGTCGATATCGATCATCCAAACGACCATCACATAGAAGAGAGCTGCGGTCATCACGATGAGCATCATCACGATGAAACTCGTCTTCATCCGGTTCCTCCAACGCTCCCTCTCCTCTCCTGCTAGATAGCAGGCGTATCTAGATTCGGCCTCGGCCCTAGTGGCGTACCCTTTGTAATTGTTACCGCTGAATCGGTGAACCTGTCTCCGACACTCCTCCCAGTCGTCATAGACTCCGGGAACCTTACCCTTGTACACGACATACAACGGCATCGCTATGCAATAGCCAAACGAAACATTAGTACCAATTCACAGACAATACATAAGCAATATATAAGTATGCAACAGAACGATCGGAAGAGAAAAGCAAGACATTAGTAGCATCGATTACATCTAAGTTGAACGACTCTCGAAACCAAAGAGACATACTACAAGTTCATTAAAGTTTAATTACAACATGAGCCAATCGATGTTTCAGAACTAGACATAGCATCACTGCTTTCGACTCGACTCAAGGGACCGGAGCGTGGATGAAGCCGCCGTCTATCGTGGGAGTCATGAAACAACGGGCGTTGTCAGCCTGCATTTGTAGGATTGTGTCGATGTCACTGTTGGACGATTGATTTCTGAGGTAGAACTGCCCCGAGGTACGAAGGACATCTTGATGGATGATTTCCGCAAACTCCGACTGGATGCGAAAGAATTCTTGTCTGATGTCCGCGTCCTGGATTGCCGACACGCTCGCGGCCCAATCTTTGAGTCTACTCGGTAGCAGAAGTTGATGATGGTCCCGTACGATCGCCCGCATGTGATGGATGGCGTAGTAGGCACCCTTCTGACCGCTAGGCGGCTGCTTGACGCAGTAGAACGTCGTATTGTGGGAGAACATGTGCTTGCCGTACTTACGAATAGGCCTGGTGAAGGTGCCTCCAGATTTGAAGTAGCCAGGGAGAACATCATCAAGAACCTTCTTGACATTTGTGTAGTCTACGTTCGACTGACGGTCCGGGTCGAAATACGTGGCCATGGAATATTTGGGGATTAGGAGGATGAGCGTGCAATGTGTGTCACTGCAGAAAACATGGAATGTTAAAAGAAAAACGATCGAAATCTAAGAATTCATATGTTACGGGGCGGTTGAGGGGAGGACTTACTCAGGAAAGTAAGGCACGAGGAAGTTATCCTTATCTTGGTTTGCCAGAATGACGCCTTCGAGGTAAGAACTCGCGACTTGCCGGTCCCCAGTGCTGCCCAAGATCTTGGCACGCATGTAGAAGGGGTCGACTATCACGATGTCCGGGGTCTTGTCGCGAATGATCCGCATCTCCATACTCAGCGAAAATAGCCGAACGAAGGTGTTGTGCAGCGGATGAAGGTTCAACATAGCGTGGATGTCATCAAACCGCAGGACGATCGTACCCCCGATGGAGCTATCCACAAAGCCCTTGCCCTCTGGCACCTTGGCCGCGAAAACCGGGTATGCCACATCGTTCTCTGCGAGACGCCGCTTCTCCAAAGAAAGAACACTGTCATGCAGACTCCGCATAGCACCGGTTGCAGCATCGAGCATATTTCTCGGTAGCATCGGCCTACCCGCCACATGCACCCTCCTCGAGATATCCTCAGGTGAAGGTGGCCCGTCCTGAGCACGGATCGTACTCGGTGCCGGCTGGCCCGCACCCTTGTTAGTCTTTCTTTTGCATGCCTTCTTCTTCTCCTGTAATGGGACCGAGTTCTGCTCACAGACCGCCTTCTTCAGTGTGTTGGGGCTGATCATATTTCGCACCTCGCCTATCTGAGGCTCGGTGAAGTCGGCAGCTGGAGGCGTCTCCTGAGAGCTGAACTGCAGACGACGCCTGTTGCAACTTGGCTTCTCCACGGTACCAGCTAGATCGTGCACGTCTTTTGTTGGGTTGGGTTCTTGAGAAGGAGGCCCCATGAAGTCGCCACCGTACCCATGATCGGCAAAGTACTGATCGACGTTGGCAAATGTATCGTCGTCGTCGTCGTTCTGATCCTGTGCCATATGCATGTTTGGATCCAGTGGCATGGGGATGTCCGGCACCGTTGCGGCGGTCTTTCCATGGGGCCGACTTGGCGCCGGCACGACTGGCGGTGTTGTCTTTGGGGTGGTGTCCCCCGCCTTCAAACGAATCTGGCTCTTCGGCCAAAGCAGGGGCCAGCTCAGGCAGGCGCTGAGGGTCATCACGTCATCATCGTCGGCCCCGACGGGTTGAATCGGAGGTAACAACTCGTCGCAGCCTGGCAGCACCCGAACCAGTTGAACCCTAAACAAGTTGGGTGGCATCTGGGTACCGTGGAACAAGGGGTTGCCCGGTTGAACGATTTTGCCCTTGGCGACATCGACCAACTCGTTGTTCACGAAGTGCAGGAGAGTGCACGGAACGTCGGCGGCGCCCTGCGAAAACATGTAGGGCGTTAGGGATGCCCAGTCAAAGGCAAGGAGATGAAGTCCTCGGCCGAGAGAGGCTTAATTAGTTACCGTGATGATGGCGTCGAGCTCGGCTAATGTTGAGGCACCGCCAACGGCGGGCGTGCAGTTGACGGAGGGGCCGCTTGCTGCAGAGGTGCCGGCTGGCGTACACCCGGGTGCATTAAGCTCCTGTGCCGGCGTCGGAGACACCAATGGCCCCGCCATCGCGTTCTGCGAGTTGCTGGCCGTGAAGCTAGGAATCGGGGGCGGCCCCTGTTGGCCGCCCGCAATCCACGCACTAATCCCCTGGATCAAGGTAGGCACAATGGCGGTGATCGTCGCTCTGAGTTGTTGTTGCACTTGCTCTTGGACAATCTCCGGAATCCACGCCACCTGTGCCCTGAGTTCTTGAACCTCACGCGCCTGGCTTTCCGAGCTGGTCTTTTTCTCCTGAGGCCCACCAGTGTTATAGTATGATGACCATTTTGTCGACAAGCCTTTGCCGGCCACACGACCAGCTGACGTCGGCTTACTGAGCTTATCCTTGTTCTTCATTACATTCAACGCCCTATTTAGAGTGGTGTGCCAAGGGTTGCTCTTAGTCGACCCCGCACTACTGCTTTCAGTCGCCTGCGGAAGGAATGTGAACCATTTAGAAATTTGGCTTCATTAATTAGAATGCAACCATATGGAGCTAATTACGTGGGGGTGTATTCCTTACCAGAACAAGCTCAAGCGCCCTGGTCTTCGGATCCGTGGTAAGCTCCTTTGTTTTCGGGTCCTTCTTGTACCGGGCCCTGACAAAGTTCCTGGTCTGCTTGTCACCGTATTTATCGAAGAGGGGCGGTAGGCCTTGCTCGGCACGGTCCGCCTCCTCCTTGTCCCATATAGGCTCCGCCACTCTGTAACCGCCGGGACCGAGTGTGTGTTCCCCTAAGTTCAGCTCCCGCATTTCTTTCCCCCACTTACTTGATTCAGAGTTTGCAGTGCTCGAGCAATTGATCTTGAAGTCGTTGTAGTCATCTTCGGTGATCGAAGGATTTTTCTCCTTGATCTTCTCATAACTCTCACCTTTCTCGATCATTCTCTTCACATTGCTTTTCCAAGTAGACAGGGCCTTGCTCATCTTCGTGAGGGAAGCATTGTTCACTTTATTCCCTTTGAGGCTTGTGTTTTCAAATTCAGCGGGGAACTTGTATCGTTCGTGCAGCTTCGTGAAGAGGAGGTTGCGCAAATTCCCTCGGTCAGGATGCCTCAGGTTCTCGGTGTTGATCGAGACGGTGCTCCGGAGAATGCACCCGAGCTGAAGCGAGTACCGCTTGACTATTCGTTCGGGCGCCGTTGGATTCCCGTCGGAGTCCACTTCAGTAACTTCCTCCTTGAGGGTGCGGAGCACGGTCGGGCGCCGGTCCTTCCGTTGCCTCTTCGGTTGGCTGCCATCTGTGCGTGCGCCGGCATCATCAGTGGTGGCATCCTCGGCGGCACCATCAGTGGTGGCATCAGTGGGGTCATCCTCGGCGGTACCATTAGTGGTCTCAGGATCCGTGGGGAAGGCGGCGTCCTCATACAAGTGAGGTTGTTCCTCCATCTCCTGGGACAGCTCCCAGAATTTTTTGCCGCCCGAACCCCCAGCCTCATCGTTGTTGGCCATGTTTCTCTATAAATAGGAACAAAGTTTGGTCAAAAAGTTGGTTATTGTAAAGGAACAAGATCATGGTCTCATCATTTAGGGTTTGTCGACACCGAGGCATCCTAAAAGCTAAGCTTTTATCATTGAGGGTTTTTCGACGCCGAGGCACCCTAAAAGCCTAAGCTTTCATCATTTCGGTTTTTATCGACACCGAGGCACCCTAAAAGCCATGCATTAGTCACAAGTACGCCGGGGCACTTGATCCTACTTAATTAACTACTAAGATACCCCGGCCCATGCATTAGTCACAAGTACCACATATGTCCTATTTTTAGCAAAGTCATGCTAAAATTCACGGAAAATTTCAGCATGACCTTTGCTGAAAATAGGACATATGGAGTACCCGAATTTGCCGGAACGGAAGTTAATCGACATTCCAGCAAACTCAAGGGCCTCTCGGGTGGACAAGGCAAAAAAGGCCTCCATCACAACATGGAAAATACATTGGCATGTGAAAAAAGGCCTCCATTGCTTAGGATGCACTGCCACTGAAGCATTGGGTACAAGACTGTTACATGAAAGTAAATGCAGCAGTTGAAGCAGAGATTGGTGTACAAGCAAGAACAGAGCAAGCTCTTCTTATCCTCTGCAATTATAATAGGCAAGGCCTGATGTATTGTAGTTTGAGTGTCAACAAGCAATCTGGTGTAAATACCCATGCCACTGCAATCTACAGCAGTGACCCTGCTTGATCTTTTGGTGCATTTGTTACCACATTCCATTTAACTTTTTACTGAAATGTGATTCAGAAACAATGCAGAGTTGCCTCTGTTAGATGCAATGACCAATCTAAGTGTAATACGTATTTCGTGATTTACTTCATTAGTTAGACCAAATATATGTTTTTCTTCTCTATAAACTTGTCAAACTTACAGAAGCTGACTTAGAACCAAAGCTTAACACGTCCTTGATTTCAGACATGGAGGAACTAGATGATCGGGTCACAGAAATGAAACAGGTAGACAACGCCATCATTTACGGCAAACATCACTTACAACAGAAATGAACATGATAATTACCTTGCATAGAAAATGAACATGATTAATTTTCTGGACATGTCAAGGCTCTGCTCTTGCTCAGGCTGCAGGAAATCCCCAGTCTAGATGCTACAGTTGATTTGATGTATTGAAAAGATATGAACATCCAAAATACCTAAATAAATACTCCCTCGGTAAACTAATATAGGACGTTTTAGAGACTTGTGTAGGGAGTACATACACTAGGGAAACACGGTTGAAGATTTATCAGCTGACGTTAATTTGGTATGGTATTTTCTCGCTAAACTTTGGTCAGAGTTCACAAGGTTTGGCTCAAAAGTCAGAACAAAACTGACATGTCATGGAACGGACGGAGTAGATAGTTACATTCACAAAAATGAACCTAGTAAACAAATCATTTACGGTGAACAACGCCCCCCTCTTCACAAACTAGACAAAAAAGACATCAGTTTGAGCATGGCTACAAACTTGCAGCAGCAGCATAGAAACCCGGCAGCCAGCTGTCGACTCAGTTTGCGCTATAGATATATAGCTAAAATTTATCCACAACAAATAAAAAAACAAAATGGAGACCAACATGCCACATGACAACGCATGACCGAAATAATGAGGGAAAAGGCTAGATGCATATCCATCTAGGGTTGCTACAGGTATAGCAAACTAGCCATATCATATTTGTCGCAGATTTAATCAAATGCATTATTATTTAGTTCTCTTCACATGAAGAGGATGACCAAAGCCTATCAGGATACAAAACTAGGAGGATCACCATCTAGAATTTTTTTTGAAACCGTAGAAACCAATGAATCTCTGCATATCAGAAGAAAAACGAGCCTCTTCTGAAGATAGACATAACAGGGGAACTCAGTTTCATTCGCGAACAAGACCATCGTGTACACTGACTCTACATATGCTTCAATAAAGATCCTACATAGCAACAAACCAGCTAAACTAGCATTCCACTACTATCCACTAGATTGGATATTCAGTCACAACTGCTACATTTTCAGTTTTTTGAACAACAGATAACATCCTAGAAGATCCCATTTAGTAATCCTATAGCAATAAAAACACCAGAAGCCGAGCAAGGATACTGAGATGGAAATATTGCAATTTATTGCACTGAAATGTTGATCAAATGGCAGGCAAATTTCAGAGGAAATGGCAGGTACATTTGCATGCAGTCTATATGCAGTATGCGTTATACTAGTACACCCTCAGATCATCTTTTACTTATCAACAATTAAACAGGGGGAGGAGGGTGGAGGATCATGAGGCTTCATGGTGCAGGGGAAAACAGAACCTCCAATTCAGCCTATTATAACAACAACTATCAGAGCAAAATATTGGTCAAATTTGAAGATCCCACCCATCTCTCTACGAACAGCAAGAACTTGGAGAAGCAAAAAGCTTTTCCTAGAGCCAAGACCCAAGAACGCACAAAGAAAGACTTTTGACCAAGAACGACAGCCAGACGCGCGACTTGGAGAACCCGATGACAGGGAACCCTGCGCTTCTTGCGCAAAGAAAGAAAATTAGCAACAAAACCCCGGGCTCCTGTTGCCACCAACAAGAGCAGATGCGAGTACGAAATTCAATAACTACACCAATTAGAAAGGAGGCCAATGCTATAGCCCCCCTACGCATTGGGCACCACTACGATCCGAACCTACGCACTACGCACTGGGAGAGGTTGAGAGGGGGAGAGGAGGAGGGGGAGCTCATGGGGGCCGTAGGGATAGGGCAGTGGGGCGCGGGGAGGATGTCGGGGACGAGGTCCGGGTGGTGGTGGTGCTCCGGCGACGGTGGTGTGGACGGGGCGGCCTCCGGGCGGCGGGGTCACGTCGAGGCGGCGGGGCAGCGGCGTCGGGGCGGGGTCGAGGCGGCGTCGGGGCGGCGTCGGGGCGGCGGGGCAGCATCGAGGCGGCGGGGCAGCGGCGTCGGGAGAGGAGAGGGGAAGGGGATCGATGGAGAGGGCGAGGGAGAGAGACGGGATAGGTTAATTTGGGCCGGGGAGGAAATATGGATGGGGGCGGCACAATACTAATGGCGCACCACCCCTCGGTGCGCCATAAGTACATCCATACTAATGGCGCACCTCACCGTGGTGCGCCATTAGTAGTTTTTTTTTCTTATAGCAATGGCACAATACTAATGGCGCACCACCCCTCGGTGCGCCATAAGTACATCCATACTAATGGTGCACCTCACCGTGGTGCGCCATTAGTATTTTTTTTATAAGACAGTAATAATGTTTTAAACTTGTTTAAATCATAACAGTAATATTTTTTTATAAGACAGTAACAGTAATATTTTTTTTATAAGACAGTAATAATTTTTTAAAAAATATCATCAAACAGTAATGCCGGTGGAGCGGGGGAGGGAGCGCGGGGTGCGGGGGGTCGGCAGCGGCAGTTGAGTAGGGGAGGGGTGCGGGGGGTCGGCGGCGGCGGTTGAGTAGGGGAATCGAGGGTGCGGGGGGTCGGCGGCGGCGGCCGGTGGACCGGGGGGTGCTCGGCGGCGAGGGGGACCGGATCTGGCGAGGTGGGATAGCGATCAAGATGGAGGGGGATCGAGATCGAGTGTCCATGAAATTTAAAAATATTCATGATAGTTCAAAAAGTTCCCATGAAATACAATCGAGAAATGAAGGCTACGATTTAAATACAATCGATCTTAGCTAGCTATCTGTTCACAATCTTCTTGCCCTTCTTTTTCGCAATGCAGTTCTTCTGTGGAACGGACGTCCTTTAGGTAGGGTGGTCCTGCTTCTTCTTGTGGTGTATGCTGCTACTTCATCATCGTCGTCATGTTCGATCCTCGGGTCGCCGTACTTGTCGAAGTCTTGCTCATTGGCTACTCCATCCATTCCGATGATCTTCCTTTTGCCTCTCCTCACGACAACACGACTGGGCTTTGACGGGTCGGTAATGAAGAAGCATTGGTCCGCTTGGGAAGCCAGTACCCATGGCTCATTTTTCGCGGTGACGTTTGCGCCCGCGGTCTTGGATTTGGCTTCGGGTATAACCATGGTGGTGAAATACCGGTCTTCTTTTAGGACGCTCTTGGCCCATCTGACACGGAACATCGGGACCTTCTCTCCAGCGTAGCTCAGCTCCCAGATCTCCTCGATCCTTCCATAGTATCTGTCCTTGTTGTTACCGGTGTAGGATTCCATCGTTACCCCGGAGTTCTGATAACCATCGCTCTTCATGTCCTTGGCCTCGGTGTAGAATGTGTAGCCGTTGATATCGTACTCCTCATAGGTCATCAGGTTGTGCTCGGCGCCCTGTGACAAGGCGAATATGAGTTGTTCTTCCGCGGAAGAATCCTCATGTAAAGGGTACGACAGAAGCTTCTGCTTGAACCAACGCGTGAAACATGAGTTGTGCTCCTTGAGTATATCTCCGTCCGTCCTCTGTTGGCCTCGGTCATTGTACGTCTTATTAATAAAGGTTTTGTGCTCTACCACCCAAGGATCGACCACGTCTATGTGTTGTAGCGCAACTAGGTTTGCTCTTTCAAAGTCGGCGAGTCGACCCTCGAAGTCGACATGCATTTCGCGACGACCCTCACGGTGACCCCATCCAGCGAGCCTGCCGAGGTGCCTGTTGACGGGCAGACCAACGGGGTTCTCGATGCCTAGATAATTCATGCAGTAGGAGATGCACTCTTCGGTCAGAAAGCCCCTGGCTATGCTTCCCTCTGGACGTGACATGTTGCGAACGTATCATTTGATGACACCATTCATCCTTTCGAACGGCATCATGCTGTGCAGGAACGTCGGCCCGAGTTGGATGATATCGTCCACGATATGGACCAGTAGATGCACCATAACGTCGAAGAATGCGGGCGGGAAGTACATCTCAAGCTCGCATAGTATCACCACGATCTCTTCCTGTAGCCTTCTGAGTTGCCTCACGCCAACAGACTTCCGAGAGATGACGTCGAAAAAGTTGCATAGGCCAAATAGGGTTTCACGGACGTGCGCGTCCATGATCCCACGGATTGCAATTGGAAGTATCTGCATCATCAGCACGTGACAGTTGTGAGACTTCATCCCACTGAACTTCTGCTTCGCTGGGTCTAGGTATCTGCTTATCTTCCCCGCGTAACCGTAAGGAAGTTTTACTCCTACGAGGCAGGTGAAAAACTGCTCGATCTCCTCCTGACTTAGAGTGAAGCACGCGGGAGGGTAGTCATTTCCGGTCTTCTTGGCCTTTTTGCCTTTGCGACGACTTTCCGTGTCCTGTTTCGCCTCATCATCATCATCATCATCATATATAGCGTGAAGCTCCTGCCTGATGCCCATTGATTTCAAGTCTGCCCTTACTTTCGGCCCATCTTTGCTCCTCTCTGGCATGTTGAGCAGGGTACCAAGCAGACTCTCGCACACGTTCTTCGTGATATGCATGACATCAAGGCTGTGAGGCACACGGTGGATCTTCCAGTACGGCAAGTCCCAGAAAACATACCTCGTTTTCCATACCTTCAGCAGCGGCTCTGGCGCCTTTCGCTTCTTTCCCGGCTCTGGCGCCTTTTGCTTCTTTCCCGGCAGTGGGCAGTCTTTCCAATTTTTCGACCGCTCGTCTATTTCCTCGCCGCTCCTCGTACGCGGGCGTCCTCGGGGTTCGGTTTCACCATCGAATAGATCCTTACATTTTCTCCACGGGTCATCGTCGCGAAGCCACCTTCGATGTCCCATGAACACGGTTTTCGAAGACCCGGGATCTCTATCTAGCTGGCGATACGTTGTGTCATCCATGCACCTGATGCATCCAGAAAATCCGTGGACCACCTGCCCCGTGACATATCCGTAACCGAGATAGTCGCGCACCGTCGTGAGCAGCGCGGCTCTCATAGGGAAATATTCTTTCTCTGCGGCGCCCCACGTATTGGCTAGCGTTTTCCACAGCGTGTCAAGCTCCTCTTTCAGCAGCCCCAGATACAGATTGATGTCGTTCCCTGGTTGTTTTGGTCCTTCAATTAGCATACTCATGTGAATGTACTTCCTCTTCATGCACAACCAGGGGGGAAGGTTGTACATCTACACAAACACAGGCCAGGTGCTATGTGTGCTTCTCTGGCTGCCAAACGGATTGACTCCATCGGTGCTCGCGCCCAGCATGATGTTCCTTGGATCGTTCCCAAATTCTAGGTCTTCGAAGTTTAACGCTTGCCACTGGCTCGCATCCTTAGGGGGACTCAGCATCTTGTCTTTTTTATCTATCTCCGGATCATTTGCATCATCTTCTCGCTTCTTCTCCACCCTATCCGTGTGCCAACGCAGGAGCTTTGCTACCTTATGGTCCGCGAAATACCGCTGCAGACGAGGAGTGATCGGAAAGTACCACAACACTTTTCGAGGAGCTTTCTTCCTCTTCTTGTATCGAGTGACACCGCACACCGGACATATGGTAGACTCCGCGTGCTCGTCCCGATAAATGATGCAATTGTTCATGCACACATGGTATTTCACGTGCGGTAAATCCAGAGGACACACGATTTTCTTCGTCTCCTCCAAACTGGTTGGGCACTTGTTCCCCTTGGGAAGACGTTCGTGCCAGAATGACATGTTCTCGTCGAAGCATGCGTCGGTCATTTTGTGTTTTACCTTCATCTCCAGAGCCATGAGCGTTACTTTTAGGCGGGTATCCTCGGGCCTGCATCCTTCATACAATGGAGTAACCGCGTCTAACTCAAGTTGATCCATCTTGGCTTTCTCTCGAGTGGCAGCTCTTGCGTTATCCGTCTGCCTGAGAAGCAGCTCTTGAATATGAGGGTCCTGCACCCAGCCCATCGATGGTCCAGCGTCGTCTGCTCCGCCGGCATCATCATCTTCATGATCATGCCCATCGTCTGCTACGGCATCTTCCTCATCATCATGTCCTGCATCTTCTACATGATGACTATGTACAGCATCACCGTCGTGATCATCTCCTGGGGATTCTTCGTCTTCTCGCCCGCCCGAGCCGCGGTGGTTATCTTGCTGCCCTTCCTCATTTCTTGCCCGGCCCCCATGGACGACTTCGTAGTCATCTTCATCACCTTGCCACCGATAGCCATCCATGAAACCATGCAAGAGCAGGTGGTCCCGCACCTGCCCGGATTCCGGGTCCGCAATAAGGCTCTTCAGCTTGCATCTTCGACACGGACATCTTATCTCCGTCTCATTCTTTTGAAGCATCTCGGCCTTCGCGGACCTCAAAAACCTATTCACGATGCCTTCGGTCATCATGCGGTCCATGGTCGCCTGCGGGGTAGAGCAAAACGATATTTTAGAACCAAGAAAAAATTTGGCATGACTTTCCCTAAAAATAGGACCAAAAAGAATGCTTAATGCCAAAATTCTCGCCGAAACAGAAATGAATCAACATTCCGGCAAAATATTGGCAACTATCGCATTTCAAATACCGGTACACCTCCAAACACAAACACATATGCAACACCACGAACATAAATAGATCTAGCTAGGCCATAAAAAGTGCATGTGCACATTGTTGTAGGGAGAACAACATAAATATAGCTTCCCCCCTTACTTACCTATCAAAACAAGGTAATTTAACCACTTAAATTGAATGAATCTATGGTGGAAATTAGGTGAAAAAGAGGAGGCACCCGAGACAAGGAGGAGGTGGAGAGAATGAAGTGGGGAGAAAGTGAGTGTGGGTAGGAGAGGCTGTCCAAAATATCTTGTTGCTGCCCACTTACTAATGGCGCACCAACTCCAAATGCGCCATTAGTAATCCAGGTTACTAATGGCGCACCTTCTGGTGGTGCGCCATTAGTAGTTTTGCAAAAAAACATACTAATGGCGCACTGTTCCACAGTGCGCCATTACTAGTTTAAACTAGTAATGGCGCACGGTGTAACAGTGCGCCATTAGTAGTTTTGCAAAAAAGGGAATAAAAAATATAATAGAAAAAACAACATTAGTGGCACACTTTCCGGCAGTTGCGCCATTACTAGTTACAACTAGTAATGGCGCACTGTGTCTGGAGGCGCCATTAGAATGTTTGGACAGGCGCACTAGTTAAAAAAATTTGATACTAATGGCGCACCCTGGGCCAGGTGTGCCATTAGTAGTTTCAACTCTAATGGCGTATCAGAAGGTGGTGCGCCATTAGTATATACTAATGGCGCACCGCTTGTCTGGTGCGCCATTAGTGTCAATCCCATCTATAGCCCTTTTTCTAGTAGTGACTTCCCCATTAAGTACCTAGGTATCCCTCTCCACTATGATAAACTGAGGAGAGAGGATATCCAACCCTTTCTGGATAAAATCATTAAAAGGATTGCTGGGTGGAGGGGCAAACTTCTCTCTTACAGAGGTAGATTGATCCTCATACAAGCTTGTTTGGCTAGCATTCCAGTGTATCTCCTCTCCTTCTTCAAGTTCCCTAAATGGGCAGTGAACCTCGTCAATTCTCAGATATCTCATTGCTTGTGGAATGATTTTGAGGGAAATAGGAAGCTACACCTTGCTAATTGGGCCCTAGTCTCTATGAAAAAAGATTTTGGAGGACTAGGCATACCTAACCTCCAAGATATTAACATGTGTCTTCTAGGGTCTTGGATTAAAAGTTTCTATGAGGAAGACCTGAAACCCTGGAAGCTTCTTATTGCCCATAAATACCTAGGAAATAAACCTAATATTTTTGTCCCTTCCTCCAACCCTAAGACCTCTAGATTCTGGAAAAGATTAAAATCTATTATGCATGCTGTGAAATTTGGCTACAGATGGAACATAGGGGATGGGAGCAGAACCAGGTTCTAGAAAGATAGTTGGTTTGGCACATCCCCCCTAGCAGTCCAATTTTGGCCTATTTACTCTATCCGCATTGAGCTTAACAAAAGTGTCAATGAAGTTTGGGACGGTCAATGCCTAAAACTCTCTTTAACAAAAGCATTACCTTTACTGCCAAGCCAGAGGCCCTGATTTGGCAGCTGGACAATAAGGGGAAGTATTCCTCTAGCTCCCTCTATCATGTTATCAACTTTAGAGGGGTTCAACCCGTGTTTATCCCTGCTGTCTGGAAATTGAGAGTTCCCCCTAAAATTCATGTATTTCTCTGGATTCTCTCCAAAAACAAATTGATGACTAGGGATAACCTTAGGAAGAGACACATCATCAAACCCCTTTATTGTGTTTACTGCTTGGAACAAGAGTCTTGTTCTCACCTATTTTTTGAATGTATAGTTGCTAAACATCTCTGGGCCTACATTGAGGAATATTTCTCTAGTCAGATTGGCTCACCCTTCGAATCTGTCGCCAGATTCTGGATTGCTACCAAAAGTGCTCAGTTTTAAACACTGTTAGCTCAACTGTCCTTTGGTGCCTCTGGAAATATAGAAATGCTATGATTTTCAGTAACACCTCCTTGATTTCCATTCCGCAGGACTTGAGGTTGATCAGGAACAAGGTGAGGAACTGGGCGATTCTCTCCTTCGGATCGGACAAGGAAAAGTTGATGAGCTTCGTGGAAACCCTAACAAGATCCTCCAGAAACCGTTGGCGATCACTTGTGGCTGAACAAGGCTCGACCTGCTCTGGGGCTGGACCCGTGGTCTCGTCTCAAGATATCTGATGAAGATGATGGGCACCTGGCACCGAAAAAGAGGGACATCCACCATGCTACGCCTTCCAGCCCGGTGTCTCCGCTTGATTACTGGTCGCCGCAGGCTGACACGGCCCCTCGGCTGAAGACCATGAAGTGCTCTATCCGCTCTGCCTTTGGCACCGCTCGGGTGATTTGTGTTATTCAGACAACTTGTTCATCCACCCCCCCTAGTTTGTAGCTTTTCTACCTTTGCTTTCGAACTGCTCTTTGAGCTGCTGTATCAGAATATGTTGTGGTTTCGTTCTCAGCAATGGAACCGGGGAGATGCTCCCTGTTTTTCTAAAAAAAAATATTTCATATGTTATTATATATTATTTTTATTGTCATCATATATTTAACAGATACTTACATATGTAAGAAAACAATATCCCACATCTTATTAACTTATAAAAATAATTTCTTAACAAATAAAATCCTGGATTGTTTTGGCACAAAAATCCTAGTGATTGTGTAGAAAAGCTTGGTAAGATTTAAGGACGAATGTAATAATATCACTTATTATTTAAATATATTTATAACAAAATGCTCAGCCCCTTTTTATTTTTTGATAACATTGCTGGCCCAACCCAACATTATAATTAGAATCAACCCAGCAAAATCATGTATTTCGAGAAAGTGCAAATGGCCTGTAATTTTTTAGGAAATAAAATAAACGGGCCGCATGGACGCTACATTATTTGTTCACCGAGCCCAGCTAATGGTTGTAATTCAAAAAAAAGATCAAATTGACTGTAAATTCTACCACAAAAAAAAAGACTGTAAATTCTGAAAAATGGGTTGAATATGTGCCACATTTTTGGAGGCTGAAATGTGGGCCAATAGGTCGAAGCCAATGCAAGTCGTTGTCAATTTAGTCAACAAATGATTCTGACATGTTAGCCGTTGGATTTACATCCAACGACCGGCATCCATCTTCAATCTCTCGTCTTCTTCCTCCAGCGCCGCCGGGACCACCTCCTGCCTCCTGCTGCTAGCAGCTCTGCTTAGCACGCTTCGCTATGAAGCGCTACTCCATCGTTGGCCAGGCCATCCCTCCACCCCTCCACACCTCCTGTTTTTCTCCACCGACTGCCGAACCACACCGCACTAGAACCAGTTAACCCTCGTACACCTCTCCGTCCGCGACTCTACTCCCGCGTCTTCCCATCTCTGGCTCGTTGCTGTCCGGGGCCTCGCCGTCGTCCACCACCTTGGATGCGCTCGGCGTGGCATGGTCAACATGGTCAACGAACGACACCATCGGAAGTATACTGTGCGTGGAGAGGCTGACAGTTGGGTCCACGGCCGCACACAAGGAAATGCCTCCTTATTACGCGCAAAATAATGATTCCTCCACCTGGCATTTGGGACCCATCGGAAGGGCCTTTGTATTTCGTGAAATAAAGTGCCCCCCGCTGACATGTCGGACCCACCAGCTATCTTCGCACGCAAGGAAGTGCCTCCTTATTGTGCAAAAAAAATGAATATTCCCCCTGCCAGCTGGAACCCAGCATAGTGGGAGGCTGACTTGTGGGCCTACCAAGTTGACGGGGACGTAAGGCTTTGTCAACTTAGTCAATATGAACGATTCTAGCTCCTGTTACCGTACGATGTTCATCCAACGGCCATAGTGCTTCTTCAACCTCTGGTCTTCTTGTTCCAGCCACCCAAACCAGCGCCGGTCGTGCTGCGTGCTCCTGCCTCCCGTGGCCGGCAGTGATGCCGCGGAGGCCTCACCGCACCCTACTACTCCCACCGCTGGTCAGTCCATCCCTCTACTTACCCACACCCCCTGTTATTCTATGGCGACAGCAGCCTCACACTGCAGCCGAACCAGTGAACCCTCGTACTCCTCTTCGCGTGGGCATCCACTGCCGCGTCTTCCCCGGCTCCGAGTCGTCCCCTTCCTAGTCCTCGTCGTCGTCCACCACCCTGGTGCTCTCGGCGCGGCGTGGTCAACGTGGTAAACGATCGACTTCCATCGGAAGAGTACTGTACGTGCAGAGGCTGATAGCTGGGTCCACGGCAGCCGCAAGGAAGTGCCTCCTTATTACGCGGAAAATAATTATTCCTCCACCTAACAGCAGGGACCCACCGGACGGGCCACCAGTATTTTGTGAAAAAATTCGTTTCCCCCTAACTTCTGGGACCCACCGGATGGGCCACGTTATTTCGCGAAAAAACGTTCCCCCCGCTGTCAGCTCGGGCCCACCGGAAGTGCCTCCTTATTACGCACAAAAAAATGAATACTCCCCCGGCTAGCTGGGACCCACCTTGCTGGGAGGCTGACTTGTGGGCCTACTAAGTTGACGGGACGAAGGGCTTTGTCAACTTAGTCAATATGAACGATTCTAGCTCCAGTAACCGTACGATGTCCATCCAACGGCCGTAGTGCTTCTTCAACCTCTGGTCTTCTTGCTCCAGCAGCCCAAAGCAGCGCTGGTCATGCCGCAAGCTCCTGCCTCTCGTGGCCGGCTGTGCTGCCGCAGAGGCCTCACCGCCCATACTATTCCCACCGCTGGCCAGGCCCTGCGGCGACGGCAGCCTCACACCGCAGCCGAACTAGTGAACCCTCGTAGTCCTCTCCGCGCGGGCTTCCACTCCCGCGTCGTCCCCTTCTTAGCCCTCGCCGTCGTCCACCGCCGTGGTGCTCGCCGCGCGGCATGGTCAACGTGGTCAAGGAATGACTTCCATCGGAAGAGTACTGTACGTGGAGAGGCTGACAGCTGGGTCCATGGCCACAACCCATTTTTTTGTGATTTGCCAAGTAAGTCGCTTTGTCAGGCCTGTTGGGCTGCAAATCTTTCAAGACGAGGAGAGCTTTCATTGGGCTGGCCGAGAAAATGGCCCATCAATAATGAGAAATGGGTTGTACATTTTTAAAACACATCAAACCGGCAATTAGTTTCAAATATCTTTTTTTCATTTCAATATTTTAAATTACATTAATTTTTATGCGTGGAGAATTTGTTGGATTTTATATTGATATACATTTATTTTTAAAATCAGTTTGAATGTGAGTCGAAATTTCGGGATTAAAAACAGTTCGAACCGCTCTGAAATATGCAAAATTTCGTATAATTTTAAACCGTTGCCACAATATGGGTTGCAATGCTAACAAAAAGAATATGGGCTCCAAAAAAACCTTAAGAATTAGCAAATGGGCTGTAAATTATTAGAAATAATGGCAGATGGGTTGTATGCTGTTTTCCACAGATTTGAGGCTTTCCTAAAAAGAGGTTGACGCACAAGCACTGACTGTTGGATGTCCATCCAACGGCCGTCGTGCTTCTTCAATCTCTGCTCTTCCTGCTCCAGCCGCCCAAACAAGCGCCGGCAGGACTGCCTGCTCCCTCCTCCTCGCGGCCGGCTGTGCTGCCGCGCAGGCCTCACCGCCCGACCGTACTCCCATCGCTGGCCTAGCCATCCCTCTACTCACCCACACCTGCTATTATTCCCCGGCGACGGCAGACGAACCAGTAAATCCTCGTACAGTCGTACTCCCCTCCGCGTGGGAAACAACTGCCGAGTCTTCCCTGCCTCCGTGCTGTCCCCTTCCTAGGCCTTGCCGTCGTCCACCACCCTGGTGCTCTCGGCGCGGCGTGGTCAACATGGTCAAGGAACGACTTCCATCGGACCTGGACTGTACGCGGAGTGGCTGACAGCTGGGTCCACGGCCGCAACAAGGAAGTGCCTCCTTATTACGCGGAAAATAATGTTTCCTCCACCTGACAGCTGGGACCCACCGGACAGGCCACTGTATTTCACAAAAAAAATATTTCCCCCTGACTGCTGGGACCCACCAGCTACATCTTCGCACGCAAGGAAGTGCGTCTGGGCAAAAAAAACGATTCGCCCCCTGACTACTGGGACCGACTAGCTACATCTTCGCAGGCAAGGAAGTGCCTGACAGTCGGGACCCACCTGGTCGAAGCGTACGTAGCGCTGTCATTCTTGTCGCGAACGTGTACGTACATACTGGTCGATATAGAGGCGCGCACGTGTCGTAGTAGAGGCGCGCACGTAGCATGTACACGTACGTACACCGACTGCAAGAAAGAAAATATGGCCACGTATGTGTACATACGGGCAGGGTCTCGAATGCCTACTCGCACATACGTACGGTCAGGGCTCATGTACATGGTTGGGTCGGAACGGAGAAACAGCGTCGTTGTCGTGTTCATGGGGAGGCAACGGAATGCGTCATGTTCATGGGGAGGCAATGGAAGGCATCGTGTTCATCGGGAGGGCTTCGACAGAACAGGCGATGGAAACGAGGCCTGGCGTACCGCAGAACGGAGGAAACGGCCTTGTGTTCGACCGGCCACGTTCGAAATGGGATCCTGTTCATCGGGAGGGGTGTGGCGTACGGCAAAATGGAGGAAACAGACCTCCTACGGTCGAAACGGGGGTCCTGTTGATCGGGACGGGTGTGGCGTACGGCAAAACGGAGGAAACGGACCTCCTACGGTCGAAACGGGGGTCCTGTTGATCGGGATGGGTGTGGCGTACCGCAAAACGGAGGAAACGGACTTGTGTTGGAGCGCTACGGTCGAAACGGGGGTCCTGTTCATCGGGAGGGGTGTGGCGTACCGCAAAACGGGACTCCACGGGATACTGTTCATCTCCACCGTCGACCCCCTCCAGCCTCCATGAGCTACTGTTCATCCACCGTCGACCTCCTCCAGCCTCCACCTGCGACTATTCATCCACGGGCTCCTGTTCATCCAGCCTCCAACGCACGCTACTCCACCGGCTACTGTTCAACCAGCCCTCTCCATGGGCTCCTGCTCAACCATCCCTCCACGGGCTACTGTTCATCCTTCCCTCCACCGTCTACTGTTCATCCAGCCCTCCACGGGGTGGTCCTGTTCATCCAGCCCTCCACGGGGTCCTGTTCATCCAGCCCCAACCGGCTGGATCGATCGGGGTCCTGTTCATCCAGAGGCAACACCACGGGGTCCTGTTCATCCACCCCCACCGGGAACTGTTCATCCAAACCCCCCCGCAACGCTCACTGTTCATCCTGAGGCAGCATCGATCGGCTTCAGTTAGCAGCAGTAGCGAAGGAATCGCTTGATCGGGTACAGTTAACAGCCATCGATCGATCGCTCGGGTTCAGTAACACGTAGCCTGCAGTGCAATCGCTCGGGTTCAGTTAGAGCCCAACGCTTCGCTCGGGTTCAGTTAGAGCTAATGCCTCGCACACACGCGCATACGTGTACGAGAGAAACGCGCATCGCTCGGCCCCGACCTCCCACCATAACCGGGAACTCCCCGAAATTTTCCTCCCCCTCGCTTCTACCACGGTTTTTTCCGTCATGGACGGCCCAAAGAATGTCATGCAGCTGCGTCTCCGGCCCGCACAGGACGAAAAGCCCATTTTCTGTCATGATTTTTTGTCATAGAAGTAGGAGCCCACCACATCTACGATGATACCGGGTTTTGTCACAATTATCATCATAGAAGTGTCATTTGTATGACATAAATTTTTTTCGTTCGGCCATAAATGTCACAGATGTGTCTTTTTCTTGTAGTGATGCGTATAAGAATTTAGAGAAGATTCAAATAATATTCATAGATAAGATGATCATAAATCCACAATTCATCGGATCTCGGCAAACACACCGCAAAAAAGTATTACATCGAATAGATCTCCAAGAACATCGAGCAGAACATGATATTGAGAATCAAAGAGAGAGAAGAAGCCATCTAGCTACTAGCTATGGACCCGTAGGTCTGTGGTAAACTACTCTCGCTTCATCGGAGAGGCAATGGTGTTGATGTAGAAGCCCTCCATGATCGAATCCCCCTCCGGCAGGATGCCGGAAAAGGCCCCTAGATGGGATATCACGGGTACAGAAGGTTGCGGCGGTGGAAAAGTGTTTTCGTGGCTCTCCTGGTTGGTATATTTGAGAATATATAGGTGGAAGAAATTGGTCGGTGGGGTCATGTGGGGCCCACAAGGGTGGGGGCGCACCTTACCCCCTGGGCGCGCCCTCCGTCCTTGTGGCCGCCTGATATGTCCATTTTACATCATGCTTTTATATCGATATTTATTGCATTATGGGCTGCTATTACACATTATGTCACAATACTTATGCATATTCTCTCTTGTTTTACAAGGTTTACATAAGGAGGGAGAATGCCGGCAGCTAGAATTCTGGGCTGGAAAAGGAGCAAATATGCGAGACCTATTCTGCACAACTCCAAAAGTCCTGAAACTCCACGAAAGTCATTTTTGTAAATAATAAAAAATATTGAGCGGAAGAAGTTCACCAGAGGGGGGCCCACCTGGCCACGAGGGTGGGGGGCGTGCCCTACCCCCTGGGCGCGCCCCCTACCTCGTGGGCCCCCCGTTGGCTTTCCGATGGCCATCTTTTGCTATATGAGGTCTTTCGTCGAGGAAAAAATCATAAGCAACCTTTCGGGATGAAACTCCGCCGCCATGAGGCGGAACCTTGGCGGAACCAATCTAGGGTTCCGGCAGAGCTGTTCTGCCAGGGACATTTCCCTCCGGGAGGGGGAAGTCATCGCCATCGTCATCACCAACGCTCCTCTCATCGGGAGAGGGCAATCTCCATCAACATCTTCACTAGCACCATCTCATCTCAAAACCCTAGTTCATCTCTTGTATCCAATTCTTGTCTCCAAGTACGGGATTGGTACTAGTAGGTTGCTAGTAGTGTTGATTACTCCTTGTAGTTGATGCTAGTTGGTTTATTTTGTGGAAGATCATATGTTCAGATCCTTATGCATATTAATACCCCTCTGATTATGAACATGAATATGTTTTGTGAGTAGTTACATTTGTTCCTGAGGACATGGTAGAAGTCTTGCTATTAGTAGTCATGTGAATTTGGTATCCGTTCAATATTTTGATTAGATGTATGTTGTCTAGCATCTAGTGGTGTTATGTGAACGTCGACTACATAACACTTCACCATTATTTGGGCCTAGAGGAAGGCATTGGGAAGTAATAAGTAGATGATGGGTTGCTAGAGTGACAGAAGCTTAAACCCTAGTTTATGCGTTGCTTCGTAAGGGGCTGATTTGGATCCATATGTTTCATGCTATGGTTAGGTTTACCTTAATACTTTTGTTGTAGTAGCGGATGCTTGCAATAGAGGTTAATCATAAGTGGGATGCTTGTTCAAGTAAGAACAGAACCCAAGCACCGGTCCACCCATATCAAATTATCAAAGTACCGAACGCGAATCATATGAACGTGATGAAAACTAGCTTCACGATATTCCCATGTGTCCTCGGGAGCGCTTTACATTATATAAGAGTTTGTCCAGGCTTGTCCTTTGCTACAAAAAGGATTGGGACACCTTGCTGCACTTTATTTACTTTTGTTACTTGTTGCTCTTTACAAATTATCTTATCACAAAACTATCTGTTACCATTTATTTCAGTACTTGCAGAGAATACCTTGCTGAAAACTGCTTATCATTTCCTTCCGCTCCTCGTTGGGTTTGACACTCTTACTTATCGAAAGGACTACGAGAGATCCCCTATACTTGCGGGTTTTCAAGACTCTTTCCTGGCGCTGTTGCCGGGGAGTGAAGCGCCTTTGGTAGGTGGAATTTGGTGAGGAAAAATTTACATAGTGTGCTGAAATTTACTGTCACTTGTTACTATGGAAAGTAATCCTCCGAGGGGCTTGTTCGGGGTATCTTCACCCCGACCAGTAGAGCAAAGAATTTCTCCTCAACCTACTGAACCTACTGAAAATGAAGTTATTCCCTTTGAAGTTCCTTCGGGTATGTTAGAAAAACTGCTTGATAATCCTTTTACAGGAGATGGAACAAAGCATCCTAATGAACATCTACTCTATGTGGATGAAGTTTGTGGATTATTTAAGCTTGCAGGTATACCCGATGATGTTGTTAAGAAGAAGGTCTTCCCTTTATCATTGAAGGGAGATGCATCGACATAGTATAGGCTATGTGATGATACGGGATCATGGAACTATAAACGAATGAAGTTGGAATTTCATCAAAAATATTATCCTATGCATCTTGTTCATCGTGATCGCAATTATATATATATAATTTCCAGCCTCGTGAAGGAGAAAGCATCGCTCAAGCTAGGGGGAGGCTTAAATCAATGTTATATTCATGCCCCAATCATGAGCTCTCAAGAGAAATAATTCTTCAAAAAATTTATGCTCGGCTTTCTGAAAACAATCGCATCATGCTCGATACTTCTTGTGCTGGCTCTTTTATGATGAAGACTATTGAATTCAAATGGAATTTATTGGATAGAATTAAATGCAACTCTGAAGATTGGGATCTCAACGAAGGCAAGGAGTCAGGTATGACACCTAAGTTTGATTGTGTTAAATCTTTTATGGATACCGATATTTTCTGTAAATTTACCACTAAATATGGACTTGACTCTGAGATAGTAGCTTCTTTCTGTGAATCTTTTGCTACTTATGTTGATCTCCCCAAGGATAAGTGGTTTAAATATCATCCTCCCATAGAAGTAAAAGTAGCTGCACCTATTAAAGTTGAAGAAAAGACTGTCACTTATAATGATCCTATTGTTCCTACTTCTTATGTTGAGAAACCACCTTTCCCTGTTAGAATAAAGGATCATGCTAAAGCTTCAACTGCGGTTCGTAAAAGCAATATTAGAACTTACACACCTCCTGAGCAAGTCAAAGTTGAACCTAATATTGCTATTGTTAAAGATCTCTTGTCTGATAATATTGATGGGCATGTTATTCTTTTCTGTGGTGAAACCGCTAGAATTGCCAAACTTGGTGCAAAAGATAAACATAGACCTGTGGTAGGCGTGGCTGTTATTTCTATTAAAATAGGAGATCATTGTTATCATGTCTTATGTGATATGGGTGCTAGTGTTATACCGCATACTTTATACGAAGACATTAAGCATGAAATTGCACCTGCTGAGTTAGAAGGTGTTGATGTTACAATTAAACTTCCCAATAGAGATACTATATCAGCAATGGGAATTGTTATAGATGTTGAAGTCTTGTGCGGGATAACTAAATATCCTGCTGATTTTCTTGTTCTTGGTTCCCCACAAGATAGCTTTTGTCCCATTATCTTTGGTAGACCCTTCTTAAACACTGTTAATGCTAAGATAGACTGCAAAAATAATGTTGTTACTATTGGTTTGGGTGATATGTCTCATGAGTTTAATTTCTCTAAATTTAGTAGACAACACCGTGAAGAAGAATTGCCTAGTAAGGATGAAATTATTGGTCTTGCTTCTATTGCCGTACCTCCTAGTGATCCTTTAGAACAATATTTGCTAGACCATGAAAATGATATGTTTACGAATGAAAGAAGGGAAATAGATGAAGTATTCTTTAAATAGGAACCTATTCTGAAACACAATTTGCCTGTTGAAATCCTAGGGGATCCCCCTCCACCAAAGGGTGATCCCGTGTTTGAGCTTAAACCGTTGCCTCATAATCTTAAATATGCTTATCTTGATGAAAAGAAGATATATCATGTTATTATTAGTGCCAACCTTTTAGAACATGAAGAAGAGAGATTATTGAAAACTCTGAAGAAGCACCGTCCTGCTATTGGATATACTCTTGATGATCTTAAGGGCATTAGTCCCACTCTATGTCAACATAAAATAAATTTGGAAGAAGATGCCAAACCAGTCCGAGATCATCAATGAAGGCTGAATCCTCAGATGAAAGAAGTGGTAAGAAAATAAATACTAAAGCTTGTGGAGGCAGGTATAATTTATCCCGTTGCTGATAGTTAGTGGGTAAGTCCTGTCCATTGTGTCCATAAGAAGGGAGGTGTTTACTGTTGTTCCTAATGATAAAGATGAATTGATTCCGCAAAGAATTATTACAGGTTATAGGATGGTAATTGATTTCCGCAAATTAAATAAGCTACTAAAAAGGATCATTACCCCTTACCTTTTATCGATCAAATGCTAGAAAGATTATGCAACATACACATTTTTGCTTTCTAGATGGTTATTCTGGTTTCTCTCAAATACCTGTGTTCAGCAAAGATCAATCAAAGACTACTTTTACTTGCCCTTTTGGTACTTTTGCTTATAGACGTATGCCTTTTGGTTTATGTAATGCACCCGCTACCTTTCAAAGATGCATGATGGCTATATTCTCTGACTTTTGTGAAAAGATTTGTGAGGTTTTCATGGACGAATTTTCCGTCTATGGATCTTCTTTTGATGATTGCTTGAGCAACCTTGATCGAGTTTTGCAGAGATGTGAAGAAACTAATCTTGTCTTGAATTGGGAAAAGTGCCACTTTATGGTTAATGAAGGTATTGTCTTAGGGGCATAAAGTTTTTGAAAGAGGTATTGAAGTTGATAAGGCCAAGGTTGATTTCTATTGAAAAGATGCCATGTCCCAAGGACATCAAAGGTATAAGAAGTTTCCCTGGTCACGCCGGATTTTATAGGAGGTTCATTAAGGACTTCTCAAAAATTTCTCGGCCTCTGACTAATTTATTACAAAAAGATATACCATTTGTCTTTGATGATGATTGTGTAGAAGCATTTGAAATACTTAAGAAAGCATTGATCTCCGCACCTATTGTTCAGCCACCTGATTGGAATTTACCCTTTGAAATTATGTGTGATGCTAGTGATTATGCTGTAGGTGTTGTTCTAGGGCAAAGAGTTGATAAGAAATTAAATGTTATCCATTATGCTAGTAAGACTCTAGACAATGCTCAAAGAAATTATGCTACTACTGAAAAAGAAATGTTAGCAGTTGTATTTGCCTGTGATAAGTTCAGACCTTACATTGTTGATTCTAAAGTAACTATTCATACTGATCATGCTACTATTAAACCTCTTATGAAAAAGAAAGATGCTAAACCTAGACTTATTAGATGAGTTCTCCTGCTACAAGAATTTGATTTGCATATTGTTGATAGAAAAGGAGCGGAGAACCCCGTTGCAGACAACATGTCTAGGTTAGAAAATGTTCTTGATGACCCACAACCTATTGATGATAGCTTTCCTAATGAACAATTAAATGTCATAAATACTTCTCATAGTACTCCATGGTATGCTGATTATGCTAATTACATTGTTGCTAAATTTATACCACCTAGTTTCACATACCAGCAAAAGAAAAAGTTTTTCTATGATTTGAGATATTACTTTTGGGATGACCCACATCTTTATAAAGGAGTAGATGGTGTTATTAGACGTTGTGTACCTGAGCATGAATAGGAATAGATCCTACGCAAGTGCCACTCCGAAGCTTATGGAGGACACCACGTGGGAGATAGAACTGCACATAAGGTATTGCAATCCGGTTTTTATTGGCCTACTATCTTCAAGGATGCCCGTAAGTTTGTCTTGTCTTGTGATGAATGTCAAAGAATTGGTAATATTAGTAGACGTCAAGAAATGCCTATGAATTATTCACTTGTTATTGAACCATTTGATGTTTGGGGCTTTGATTATATGGGACCTTTTCCTGCCTCTAATGGATATACACATATTTTAGTTGTTGTTGATTACGTTATTAAGTGGGTAGAAGTTATTCCAACTAGTAGTGCTGATCATAACACTTCAATTAAAATGCTTAAGGAAGTTTTTTTTCCGAGGTTTGGAGTCCCTAGATATTTAATGAATGATGGTGGTTCACATTTTATTCATGGTGCTTTCCGTAAAATGCTTGCTATGTATGATGTTAATCATAGAATTGCGTCTCCTTATCACCCACAGTCTAGTGGTCAAGTTGAATTGAGTAATAGAGAGCTCAAATTAATTTTGCAAAAGACTGTCAATAGGTCTAGAAAGAATTGGTCCAAGAAACTTGATGATGCATTATGGGCCTATAGAACTGCATATAAAAATCCAATGTGTATGTCTCCGTATAAAATGGTTTATGGAAAAGCATGTCATTTAGCTCTCGAACTAGAACATAAGGCATATTGGGCTATTAAAGAGCTCAACTATGATTTCAAACTTGTCGATGAAAAGAGGTTATTTGATATTAGCTCACTTGATGAATGGAGAACCCAAGCTTATGAAAATGCCAAGTTGTTTAAAGAAAAAGTTAAAAGGTGGCATGACAAAAGGATACAAAAGCGTGAGTTTAATGTAGGTGATTATGTATTGCTATACAACTCTCGTTTAAGATTTTTTGCAGGAAAACTTCTCTCCAAATGGGAAGGCCCTTACATTATCGAGGAGGTCTATCGTTCCGGTGCCATAAAAATCAACAACTTCGAAGGCACAAATCCGAAGGTGGTGAACGGTCAAAGAATTAAACACTATATCTCAGGTAATCCCATAAATGTTGAAACCAATGTTATTGAAACCGTAACCCCTCTGATTATGAACATGAATATGCTTTGTGAGTAGTTACGTTTTTTCCTGAGGACATGGGAGAAATCTTGCTATTAGTAGTCATGTGAATTTGGTATTCGTTCGATATTTGGATGAGATGTATGTTGTCTAGCCTCTAGTGGTGTTATGTGAATGTTGACTACATAACACTTCACCATTATTTGGGCCTAGAGGAAGGCATTGGGAAGTAATAAGTAGATGATGGGTTGCTAGAGTGACAGAAGCTTAAACCCTAGTTTATGCATTTCTTCGTAAGGGGCTGATTTGGATCCATATGTTTCATGCTATGGTCAGGTTTACCTTAATACTTTTGTTGTAGTTGCGGATGCTTGCAATAGAGGTTAATCATGAGTGGGATGCTTGTTCAAGTAAGAACAGCACCCAAGCACCAGTCCACCCACATATCAAATTATCAAAGTACCGAATGAGAATCATATGAACGTGATGAAAACTAGCTTGATGATATTCCCATGTGTCCTCGGGAGCGCTTTACCTTATATATGAGTTTGTCCAGGCTTGTCCTTTGCTACAAAAAGGATTGGGCCACCTTGCTGCACTTTATTTACTTTTGTTACTTGTTGCTCTTTACAAATTATCTTATCACAAAACTATCTGTTACCATTTATTTCAGTACTTGCAGAGAATACCTTGCTGAAAACCGCTTATCATTTCCTTCTGCTCCTCATTGGGTTCGACACTCTTACTTATCGAAAAGACCATATACTTGTGGGTCATCAAGACTCTTTTCTGGCGCCGTTGCCGGGGAGTGAAGCACTGATAACCCACAAGTATAGGGGATCGCAACAGCTTTCGAGGGTAGAGTATTTATCCCAAATTTATTGATTCGACACAAGGGAAACCAAAGAATATTCTCAAGTATTAGCAGTTGAGTTGACAATTCAACCACACCTGGAAACTTAGTATCTGCAAAAAGTGTTTAGTAGCACAGTAATATGATAGTGGTGGTAATGGCAGCAAAAGTAAAGACAGTAAAAGTAATGTTTTTGGTATTTTGTAGTGATTGTAACAGTAGCAGCGGGAAAGTAAATAAGCGAGAACCAGTATATGGAAAACTCGTAGGCACCGGATTAGTGATGGATAATTATGCCGGATGCGGTTCATCGTGTAACAGTCATAACATAGGGTGACATAGCACTAGCTCCAATTCATCAATGTAATGTAGGCATGTATTCCGTATATAGTCATACGTGCTTATGGAAAAGAACTTGCATGACATCTTTTGTCCTACCCTCCCATGGAAGCGGGGTCCTATTAGAAACTAAGGGATATTAAGGCCTCCTTTTAATAGAGAACCGGAAAAAAGCATTAGCACATGGTGAATACATGAACTCCTCAAACTACGGTCATCACCGGGAGTGGTCCCGATTATTGTCACTCCGGGGTTGCCAGATCATAACACATAGTAGGTGACTATAGACTTGCAAGATAGGATCAAGAACTCACATATATTCATGAAAACATAACAAGTTCAGATCTAAAATCATGGCACTCGGGCCCTAATGACAAGCATTAAGCATAGCAAAGTCATAGCAACATCAATCTCAGAACATAGTGGATACTAGGGATCAAACCCTAACAAAACTAACTCAATTACATGATAAATATCATCCAACCCATCACCGTCCAGCAAGCCTACGATGGAATTACTCACGCACGGCGGTGAGCATCATGAAATTGGTGATGGAGGATGGTTGATGATGACGACGGCGACGAATCCCCCTCTCCGGAGCCCCGAACGGACTCCAGATCAGCCCTCCCGAGAGGTTTTAGGGCTTGGCGGTGGCTCCGTATCGTAAAACATGATGATTTCTTCTCTCTGATTTTTTTCTCTCCGAAAGTGAATATATAGAGTTGGAATTGGCGTCGGAGGGTTTCCAGGGGGCCCACGAGGTAGGGGGCGCGCCCAGGAGGGGGGCGCCCCCACCCTCGTGGACAGGGTGTGGGCCCCCTGGTCTTCCTCTTTGGCGAGGATTTTTTATTATTTTTTCTAAGGTGTTCCGTGGAGTTTCAGGACTTTCCGAGAATATTTGCTTTCTGCACATAAAACAACACCATGGCAATTGTGCTGAAAACAGCGTCAGTCCGGGTTAGTTCCATTCAAATCATACAAGTTAGAGTCCAAAACAAGGGCAAAAGTGTTTGGAAAAGTAGATATGACGGAGACGTATCAACTCCCCCAAGCTTAAACCCTTGCTTGTCCTCAAGCAATTCAGTTGACAAACTGAAAGAAAGAAAGAAAAACTTTTACAAACTCTGTTTGCTCTTGTTGTTGTAACTATGTCAAGCCAGCATTCAAGTTTTCAGCATATATCATAACTAACCACATTTGCAACAATTCTCAGGTCTCATAATTACTCATATCAATAGCATAATCAACTAGCAAGCCATAATAATAAATCTCGGATGACAACACTTTCTCAAAACAATCATAATATGATATAACAAGATGGTATCTCGCTAGCCCTTTCTGAGACCGCAAAACATAAATGCAGAGCACCTTCAAAGATCAAGGACTGATGAGACATTGTAATTCATGGTAAAAGAGATCCAATCATAGTCATACCCAATATAAATTAACAATGATGAATGCAAATGACAGTTGTGCTCTCCATCTAGTGCTTTTTAATAAGAGGGTGATGACTCAACATAAAAGTAAATGGATAGGCCCTTCGCAGAGGGAAGCAGGGATTTGTAGAGGTGCCAGAGCTCAGTTTTGAAACAGAGGTAAATTGTATTTTGAGCGGTATACTTTCATTGTCAACATAGCAACTAAGAGATGGCGATATCTTCCATGCTAAACAAATTATAGGCGGTTCCCAAACAGAATGGTAAAGTTTATACTCCCCCTCCACCAACAAGCATCAATCCATGACTTGCTCAAAACAACGAGTGTCTCCAACATACATCAGGTCCCAGGGGGAGTTTTGTTTGCAATTAATTTTGATTTAGTTTGCATAAAGCATGGGACTGGGCATCCCGGTGACCAGCCATTTTCTCGTGAGTGAGGAGCGGAGTCCACTCCTCTTGAGAATAACCCGCCTAACACGGAAGATAAGGACATCCTTGGTTGATACATGAGCTATTCGAGCATACAAAACAGAATATTTATTTGAAGGTTTAGAGTTTGGTACATACAAATTTACTTGGAACGGCACGTAGATACCGCATATAGGAAGGTATAGTGGACTCATCTGGAATAACTTTGGGGTTTAAGGGATTGGATGCACAAGCAGTATTCCCGCTTAGTACAGGTGAAGGCTAGCAAAAGACTGGGAAGTGACCAACTAGAGAGCGACAACAGCCATGTACATGCATTAAACTTAATAAACATTGGATGCAAGCATGAGTAGGATATAATCCACCATGAACATAAATATCGTGAAGGCTATGTTGATTTTGTTTCAACTACATGCGTGAACATGTGCCAAGTCAAGTCACTTAAATCATTCAAAGGAGGATACCACCCCATCATACCACATCATAATCATTTCAATAGCATGTTGGCACACAAGGTAAACCATTATAACTCATAGCTAATCAAGCATGGCACAAGCAACTATGATCTCTAATTGTCATTGCAAACATGTTTATTCATAATAAGCTGAATCAAGAACGACGGGCTCATCATATTTACAAAAACAAAAGAGGTCGAGTTCATACCAGCTTTTTTCATCTCAGTCAGTCCATCATATATCATCAGAATTGCCTTTCACTTGCACGACCGAACGGTATGAATAATAATAAGAGTGCACGTGCATTGGACTAAGGTGGAATCTGCAAGCATTCAATAAACAGGAGAGGACAAGGCAATATGGGCTCTGGGTTAAATCAACATTAGAGCATATAAGAGCCACTACAACAATTTAATCACAGTCTTCTCCTATTCACCCCCAAAGAAAAGAAAAGAAAATAAAACTATTTACACGGGAAAGCTCCCAACAACCAAAAGAAGAACGGGAAATATTTTTGGGTTTTCTTTTTAGTTACTTCTACAACAGGAAGAGAGCAGGAAAAAGAAAATAATTTTATGTTGATCTCCCCATGGCAATTCTCCTGAAAACAGCGTCAGTCCGGTTAGTTCCATTCAAATCATACAAGTTAGAGTCCAAAACAAGGGCAAAAGTGTTTGGAAAAGTAGATACGACGGAGACGTATCAAGCGCCTTGGGTAGGTGGAATTTGGTGAGGAAAAATTTATATAGTGTGCTGAAATTTACTGTCACTTGTTACTATGGAAAGTAATCCTCTGAGGGGCTTGATCGGGGTATCTTCACCCCGACCAGTAGAGCAAAGAATTGCTCCTCAACCTACTGAACCTACTGAAAATGAAATTATTCCCTTTGAAGTTCCTTCGGGTATGTTAGAAAAACTGCTTGATAATCCTTTTATAGGAGATGGAACAAAAGCATCCTGATGAACATCTACTCTATGTGGATGAAGTTTGTGGATTATTTAAGCTTGCAGGTATACCTGATGATGTTGTTAAGAAGAAGATCTTCCCTTTATCTTTGAAAGGAGATGCATCGACATGGTATAGGCTATGTGATGATACGGGATCATGGAACTATAAACGAATGAAGTTGGAATTTCATCAAAAGTATTATCCTATGCATCTTGTTCATCGTGATCGCAATTATATATACAATTTCCAGCCTCGTGAAGGAGAAAGCATCGCTCAAGCTTGGGGGAGGCTTAAATCAATGTTATATTCATGCCCCAATCATGAGCTCTCAAGAGAAATAATTCTTCAAAAAATTTATGCTCGGCTTTCTGAAAACAATCGCATCATGCTCGATACTTCTTGTGCTGGCTCTTTTATGATGAAGACTATTGAATTCAAATGGAATTTATTTGATAGAATTAAATGCAACTCTGAAGATTGGGATCTCGACGAAGGTAAGGAGTCAGGTATGACACCTAAGTTTGATTGTGTTAAATCTTTTATGGATACCGATGTTTTCCGTAAATTTAGCACTAAATATGGACTTGACTCTGAGATAGTAGCTTCTTTCTGTGAATCTTTTGCTACTTATGTTGATCTCCCGAAGGATAAGTGGTTTAAATATCATCCTCCCATAGAAGTAAAAGTAGCTGCACCTATTAAAGTTGAAGAAAAGACTGTCAATTATAATGATCCTATTGTTCCTACTTCTTATGTTGAGAAACCACCTTTCCCTGTTAGAATAAAGGATCATGCTAAAGCTTCAACTGCGGTTCGTAAAAGCAATATTAGAACTTATACACCTCCTGAGCAAGTCAAAGTTGAACCTAATATTGCTATTGTTAAAGATCTCTTGTCTGATAATATTGATGGGCATGTAATTCATTTCTGCGGTGAAACCGCTAGAATTGCCAAACTTGGTGCAAAAGATAAACATAGACCTGTGGTAGGCGTGGCTGTTATTTCTATTAAAATAGGAGATCATTGTTATCATGGCTTATGTGATATGGGTGCTAGTGCTAGTGTTATACCACATACTTTATACGAAGACATTAAGCATGAAATTGCACCTGCTGAGTTAGAAGGTGTTGATGTTACAATTAAACTTGCCAATAGAGATACTATATCAGCAATGGGAATTGTTAGAGATGTTGAAGTCTTGTGTGGGAAAACTAAATATCCTGCTGATTTTCTTGTTCTTGGTTCCCCACAAGATAGCTTTTGTCCCATTATCTTTGGTAGACCCTTCTTGAACACTGTTAATGCTAAGATAGACTGCAAAAATAATGTTGTTACTATTGGTTTGGGTGATATGTCTCATGAGTTTAATTTCTCTAAATTTAGTAGACAACACCGTGAAGAAGAATTGCCTAGTAAGGATGAAATTATTGGTCTTGCTTCTATTGCCGTACCTCCTAGTGATCCTTTAGAACAATATTTGCTAGACCATGAAAATGATATGTTTACGAATGAAAGAAGGGAAATAGATGAAGTATTCTTTAAATAGGAACCTATTCTGAAACACAATTTGCGTGTTGAAATCCTAGGGGATCCCCCTCCACCCAAGGGTGATCCCGTGTTTGAGCTTAAACCGTTGCCTCATAATCTTAAATATGCTTATCTTGATGAAAAGAAGATATATCATGTTATTATTAGTGCCAACCTTTTAGAACATGAAGAAGAGAGATTATTGAAAACTCTGAAGAAGCACCGTCCTGCTATTGGATATACTCTTGATGATCTTAAGGGCATTTGTCCCACTCTATGTCAACATAAAATAAATTTGGAAGAAGATGCCAAACCAGTCCAAGATCATCAACGAAGGCTGAATTCTCAGATGAAAGAAGTGGTAAGAAAAGAAATACTAAAGCTTGTGGAGGCAGGTATAATTTATCCCGTTGCTGATAGTTAGTGGGTAAGTCCTGTCCATTGTGTCCATAAGAAGGGAGGTGTTACTGTTGTTCCTAATGATAAAGATGAATTGATTCCGCAAAGAATTATTACAGGTTATAGGATGATAATTGATTCCCGTAAATTAAATAAGGCTACTAAAAAGGATCATTACCCCTTACCTTTTATCGATCAAATGCTAGAAAGATTATGCAAACATACACATTATTGCTTTCTAGATGGTTATTCTGGTTTCTCTCAAATACCTGTGTCAGCTAAAGATCAATCAAAGACCACTTTTACTTGCCCTTTTGGTAATTTTGCTTATAGACGTATGCCTTTTGGTTTATGTAATGCACCTGCTACCTTTCAAAGATGCATGATGGCTATATTCCCTGACTTTTGTGAAATGATTTGTGAGGTTTTCATGGACGAATTTTCCGTCTATGGATCCTCTTTTGATGATTGCTTGAGAAACCTTGATCGAGTTTTGCAGAGATGTGAAGAAACTAATTTTGTCTTGAATTGGGAAAAGTGCCACTTTCTGGTTAATGAAGGTATTGTCTTGGGGCATAAAGTTTCTGAAAGAGGTATTGAAGTTGATAAGGCCAAGGTTGATGCTATTGAAAAGATGCCATGTCCCAAGGACATCAAAGGTATAAGAAGTTTCCCTAGTCACGCCGGATTTTATGGGAGGTTCATTAAAGACTTCTCAAAAAATTCTCGGCCTCTGACTAATTTATTACAAAAAGATATACCATTTGTCTTTGATGATGATTGTGTAGAAGCATTTGGAATACTTAAGAAAGCATTGATCTCTTCACCTATTGTTCAGCCACCTGATTGGAATTTACCCTTTGAAATTATGTGTGATGCTAGTGATTATGCTGTAGGTGCTGTTCTAGGGCAAAGAGTTGATAAGAAATTAAATGTTATCCATTATGCTAGTAAGACTCTAGATAATGCTCAAAGAAATTATGCTACTACTGAAAAATAACTGTTAGCAGTTGTATTTGCCTGTGATAAGTTCAGACCTTACATTGTTGATTCTAAAGTAACTATTCATACTGATCATGCTGCTATTAAATATCTTATGGAAAAGAAAGATGCTAAACCTAGACTTATTAGATGGGTTCTCCTGCTACAAGAATTTTATTTGCATATTGTTGATAGAAAAGGAGCGGAGAACCCCGTTGCAGACAACTTGTCTAGGTTAGAAAATGTTCTTGATGACCCACTACCTATTGATGATAGCTTTCCTGATGAACAATTAAATGTCATAAAGTACTCCATGGTATGCTGATTATGCTAATTACATTGTTGCTAAATTTATAGCACCTAGTTTCACATACCAGCAAAAGAAAAAGTTTTTTATGATTTGAGACATAACTTTTGGGATGACCCACGTCTTTACAAAGAAGGAGTAGATGGTGTTATTAGACGTTGTGTACCTGAGCATGAACAGGAACAGATCCTACGCAAGTGCCACTCCGAAGCTTATGTAGGACACCACGCGGGAGATAGAACTGCACATAAGGTATTGCAATCCGGTTTTTATTGGCCTACTCTCTTCAAGGATGCCCGTAAGTTTGTCTTGTCTTGTGATGAATGTCAAAGAATTGGTAATATTAGTAGACGTCAAGAAATGCCTATGAATTATTCACTTGTTGTTGAACCATTTGATGTTTGGGGCTTTGATTATATGGGACCTTTTCCTGCCTCTAATGGATATACACATATTTTAGTTGCTGTTGATTACGTTATTAAGTGGGTAGAAGCTATTCCAACTAGTAGTGCTGATCATAACACTTCTATTAAAATGCTTAAGGAAGTTATTTTTCCGAGTTTTGGAGTCCCTAGATATTTAATGACTGATGGTGGTTCACATTTTATTCATGGTGCTTTCCGTAAAATGCTTGCTAAGTATGATGTTAATCATAGAATTGCAACTCCTTATCACCCACAGTCTAATGGTCAAGTAGAATTGAGTAATAGAGAGCTCAAATTAATTTTGCAAAAGACTGTCAATAGGTCTAGAAAGAATTGGTCCAAGAAACTTGATGATGCATTATGGGCCTATAGAACTGCATATAAAAATCCTATGGGTATGTCTCCGTATAAAATGGTTTATGGAAAAGCATGTCATTTAGCTCTCGAACTAGAACATAAGGCATATTGGGCTATTAAAGAGCTCAACTATGATTTCAAACTTGTCGGTGAAAAGAGGTTATTTGATATTAGCTCACTTGATGAATGTAGAACCCAAGCTTATGAAAATGCCAAGTTGTTTAAAGAAAAAGTTTAAAAGATGGCATGGCAAAAGGATACAAAAGCGTGAGTTTAATGTTGGTGATTATGTATTACTATACAACTCTCGTTTAAGATTTTTTGCAGGAAAACTTCTCTCTAAATGGGAAGGCCCTTACATCATCGAGGAGGTCTATCGTTCCGGTGCCATAAAAATCAACAACTTCGAAGGCACAAATCCGAAGGTGGTGAACGGTCAAAGAATTAAACATTATATCTCAGGTAATCCCATAAATGTTGGAACCAATGTTATTGAAACCGTAACCCCGGAGGAATAAATAAGGGTCACTTTCCAGAACGTTTCAGACTCAGAAAAGAATAGGTATGTGGTACGGTAAGTAAACCGACTCCAAAACAATTTTTAAGGCAATATTTCTTCCGTTTTGGAATATTTAGAAAATAGAAAAATAAGTAGAAGTCCGGGAAGGACACGAGGGCCCCACGAGGGTGGTGGGCGCGCCCCCTACCTCATGAGCACCTCGTGTTCCTTCAGGACTCCGTTTTCTTGCACGATACGTATTTTGGTCGGTAAAAATTCATTATATATTCTCCTGAAGGTTTTGACTCCCATATCACGCAAATATCCTCTGTTTTCATTTCGAGCTGTCCCGCTGCAGATTAGATCAACATGTCTTCCCAGGATTCGGAAGGAGAAAGCTATGTGTATGATTACTTAGAAATCCCAAGGTCTATGGAGATGTGGATCACGATGGGTGGACCACGGAGGAAGAAGAGGATTATGAACCCAAGGGGAAGGAGGAGACGAGCTCAGATGAAGATGAAGCCCTATTACCTCAACCTGGGGACATGCACGTGGAGTTCAAAAAGTCAAAGTCTCCCTGATAGGGTAAAGAAACCAAAGATCGAGTTTATCCCTTTTTGTCTCTTGCAGGAAAATAAGCAGGACCTATGCAAAAAGATATTAACCCTAGAGTGGTAGATTGATGATTTGAGGGACCAAAATTCTGTCCTCAAGCGCAAATTAAGGGAGAAGTCTATGCCATCAACTAAGTCAACATCACCACCATCCTCTTCAACAACAAAGAAGGAGATATAATCACATGGGTATGGGCACACCCCTTGGCAACTGCCAAGCTTGGGGGAGCTGCCCCGGTATCGTATCACCATCACACTCCTATCTTTACCGTTTTCTTAGTTCGATCCTATTAGTAGTATCTTGATCTAGTAGAATAAATTTTATGGCATGATCTAGTTTTGAGTTTTGCTTTTTGATCTCTCTATGTAATCGAATCCGTGAGCTTTATATAATAAATATTAGTGTTGAGTCAAGGGCTTGATTATTTTGCCATGATCTTGAGTGAATAAAATAAAAGAAGAAAAAGAATAAAAGAAAAACAAAGAGTTCATATTGATCTTATTGAGAGTAATGACTTCACATAGAAAGAGTATGATGATTAAAAATTGTTGGGAGTTGGCAGACATAGCTTTGGTCATCATTGCAATTAATAGGAAGTAATAAGGAAAGAGAGGTTTCACATATAAATATATTATCATTGAAATCTTTTATGATTGGGAGGACTCATTAAAATATGACATGCTAAAGAGTTGACATTGGACAAGGAAGACAACGTAATGTGTTATGTTTTCTTATATCTGAGATAAAGTATGTTTTCATGGATCATCCAACATGTTGAGCTTGCCTTTCCCCCTCATGCTAGCCAAATTCTCAGCACCAAGTAGAGATACTACTTGTGCTTCCAAATACCCTTAAACCTAGTTTTGCCATGAGAGTCCACAATACCTACCTATGGATTGAGTAAGATCCTTCAACTAAGTTGTCTTCGGTGCAAAGCAATAAAAATTGCTCTCTAATTATGTATGATTGATTGGTGTGGAGGAAATAAGCTTTATACGATCTTGTGATGTGGAAGAAATAAAAGCGATGGACTGCATAATAAAGGTTCATATCACAAGGGGCAATATAAAGTGACGTTCTTTTGCATTAAGATTTTGTGCATCCAACCATAAAAGTGCATGGCAACCTCTGCTTCCCTCTGCGAAGGGCCTATCTTTATTATTATCTTCTACCTTATGCAAGAGTCATGGTGATCTTCACCTTTCCTTTTTACATTTCATCCTTTGGCAAGCACAGGGTGTTGGAAAGATCCTGATAAATATATCTAATTGGATGTTGGGGAGCATGAGTTATTATTGTTGACATTACCCTTCTGGTAAATGGTTGGGAGGCGAAACTATAAGCCCCTATCTTTCTCTGTGTCCGATTAAAACTCCGTAACCACAAGTATCGCGTGAGTGTTAGCAATTATGAAGGACAAAATGATAGTTGAGTATGTGGACTTGCTATTAAGCTCGGACATAGACTCTTTATGATGTTATGATAAATTGCAATTGCTTCAATGACTGGGATTATAGTCTGTTGGTTCTCAATAAAGTTTATGATTCGTACCCTTGCATTGTGAATAGATTATTACTTGATCATAAGAAACCATACGACAATATCTATATATGTTGCTGTTATGAGAATAATCATGATGCCTTCATGTCCGTATTTTCTTTTTATCGACACCTCTACCTCTAAACATGGGGACATCTTTATTGTTATCGGCTTTCGCTTGAGGACAAGCGAGGTCGAAGCTTGGGGGAGTTGATATGTGCATTTTGCATCATGCTTTTATATCGATATTTATTGCATTATGGACTGTTATTACACATTATGTCACAGTACTTATGCCTATTCTCTCCTATTTTACAAGGTTTACATAAGGAGGGAGAATGCCGGCAGCTGGAATTCTGGGCTGGAAAAGGAGCAAATATGAGAGACCTATTTTGCACAACTCCAAAAGTCCTGAAACTCCACGAAAGTCATTTTTGGAAATAAGAAAAAATATTGATCGGAAGAAGTTCACGGAAGGGGGCCCCACCTGCCCACGAGGGTGGGGGCGCGCCCTACCCCCCTGGGCATGCCGCCCTACCTCGTGGGCCCCCTGTTGGCTTTCCGATGGCCATCTTTTGCTATATGAGGTCTTTCGTCGAGGAAAAAATCATAAGCAACCTTTCGGGATGAAACTCCGCCGCCACGAGGTGGAACCTTGGCGGAACCAATCTAGGGCTCTGGCAGAGCTGTTCTGCCGGGGACACTTCCCTCCGGGAGGGGGAAATCATCGCCATCGTCATCACCAACGCTCCTCTCATCGGGAGAGGGCAATCTCCATCAACATCTTCGCCAACACCATCTCATCTCAAAATCCTAGTTCATCTCTTGTATCCAATTCTTGTCTCCAAGTCCGAGATTGGTACTAGTAGGTTGCTAGTAGTGTTGATTACTCCTTGTAGTTGATGCTAGTTGGTTTATTTGGTGGAAGATCATATGTTCAGATCCTTTATGCATATTAATACCCCTCTGATTATGAACATGAATATGCTTTGTGAGTAGTTACGTTTTTTCCTGAGGACATGGGAGAAATCTTGCTATTAGTAGTCATGTGAATTTGGTATTCGTTCGATATTTGGATGAGATGTATGTTGTCTAGCCTCTAGTGGTGTTATGTGAACGTTGACTACATAACACTTCACCATTATTTGGGCCTAGAGGAAGGCATTGGGAAGTAATAAGTAGATGATGGGTTGCTAGAGTGACAGAAGCTTAAACCCTAGTTTATGCATTTCTTCGTAAGGGGCTGATTTGGATCCATATGTTTCATGCTATGGTCAGGTTTACCTTAATACTTTTGTTGTAGTTGCGGATGCTTGCAATAGAGGTTAATCATGAGTGGGATGCTTGTTCAAGGAAGAACAGCACCCAAGCACCAGTCCACCCACATATCAAATTATCAAAGTACCGAATGAGAATCATATGAACGTGATGAAAACTAGCTTGATGATATTCCCATGTGTCCTCGGGAGCGCTTTACCTTATATATGAGTTTGTCCAGGCTTGTCCTTTGCTACAAAAAGGATTGGGCCACCTTGCTGCACTTTATTTACTTTTGTTACTTGTTGCTCTTTACAAATTATCTTATCACAAAACTATCTGTTACCATTTATTTCAGTACTTGCAGAGAATACCTTGCTGAAAACCGCTTATCATTTCCTTGTGCTCCTCATTGGGTTCGACACTCTTACTTATCGAAAAGACCATATACTTGTGGGTCATCAAGACTCTTTTCTGGCGCCGTTGCCGGGGAGTGAAGCACTGATAACCCACAAGTATAGGGGATCGCAACAGCTTTCGAGGGTAGAGTATTTATCCCAAATTTATTGATTCGACACAAGGGAAACCAAAGAATATTCTCAAGTATTAGCAGTTGAGTTGACAATTAAACCACACCTGGAAACTTAGTATCTGCAAAAAGTGTTTAGTAGCACAGTAATATGATAGTGGTGGTAACGGCAGCAAAAGTAAAGACAGTAAAAGTAATGTTTTTGGTATTTTGTAGTGATTGTAACAGTAGCAGCGGGAAAGTAAATAAGCGAGAACCAGTATATGGAAAACTCGTAGGCACCGGATTAGTGATGGATAATTATGCCGGATGCGGTTCATCGTGTAACAGTCATAACATAGGGTGACATAGCACTAGCTCCAATTCATCAATGTAATGTAGGCATGTATTCCGTATATAGTCATACGTGCTTATGGAAAAGAACTTGCATGACATCTTTTGTCCTACCCTCCCATGGAAGCGGGGTCCTATTAGAAACTAAGGGATATTAAGGCCTCCTTTTAATAGAGAACCGGAAAAAAGCATTAGCACATGGTGAATACATGAACTCCTCAAACTACGGTCATCACCGGGAGTGGTCCCGATTATTGTCACTCCGGGGTTGCCAGATCATAACACATAGTAGGTGACTATAGACTTGCAAGATAGGATCAAGAACTCACATATATTCATGAAAACATAACAAGTTCAGATCTAAAATCATGGCACTCGGGCCCTAATGACAAGCATTAAGCATAGCAAAGTCATAGCAACATCAATCTCAGAACATAGTGGATACTAGGGATCAAACCCTAACAAAACTAACTCAATTACATGATAAATATCATCCAACCCATCACCGTCCAGCAAGCCTACGATGGAATTACTCACGCACGGCGGTGAGCATCATGAAATTGGTGATGGAGGATGGTTGATGATGACGACGGCGACGAATCCCCCTCTCCGGAGCCCCGAACGGACTCCAGATCAGCCCTCCCGAGAGGTTTTAGGGCTTGGCGGTGGCTCCGTATCGTAAAACATGATGATTTCTTCTCTCTGATTTTTTTCTCTCCGAAAGTGAATATATAGAGTTGGAATTGGCGTCGGAGGGTTTCCAGGGGGCCCACGAGGTAGGGGGCGCGCCCAGGAGGGGGGCGCCCCCACCCTCGTGGACAGGGTGTGGGCCCCCTGGTCTTCCTCTTTGGCGAGGATTTTTTATTATTTTTTCTAAGGTGTTCCGTGGAGTTTCAGGACTTTCCGAGAATATTTGCTTTCTGCACATAAAACAACACCATGGCAATTGTGCTGAAAACAGCGTCAGTCCGGGTTAGTTCCATTCAAATCATACAAGTTAGAGTCCAAAACAAGGGCAAAAGTGTTTGGAAAAGTAGATATGACGGAGACGTATCAACTCCCCCAAGCTTAAACCCTTGCTTGTCCTCAAGCAATTCAGTTGACAAACTGAAAGAAAGAAAGAAAAACTTTTACAAACTCTGTTTGCTCTTGTTGTTGTAACTATGTCAAGCCAGCATTCAAGTTTTCAGCATATATCATAACTAACCACATTTGCAACAATTCTCAGGTCTCATAATTACTCATATCAATAGCATAATCAACTAGCAAGCCATAATAATAAATCTCGGATGACAACACTTTCTCAAAACAATCATAATATGATATAACAAGATGGTATCTCGCTAGCCCTTTCTGAGACCGCAAAACATAAATGCAGAGCACCTTCAAAGATCAAGGACTGATGAGACATTGTAATTCATGGTAAAAGAGATCCAATCATAGTCATACCCAATATAAATTAACAATGATGAATGCAAATGACAGTTGTGCTCTCCATCTAGTGCTTTTTAATAAGAGGGTGATGACTCAACATAAAAGTAAATGGATAGGCCCTTCGCAGAGGGAAGCAGGGATTTGTAGAGGTGCCAGAGCTCAGTTTTGAAACAGAGGTAAATTGTATTTTGAGCGGTATACTTTCATTGTCAACATAGCAACTAAGAGATGGCGATATCTTCCATGCTAAACAAATTATAGGCGGTTCCCAAACAGAATGGTAAAGTTTATACTCCCCCTCCACCAACAAGCATCAATCCATGACTTGCTCAAAACAACGAGTGTCTCCAACATACATCAGGTCCCAGGGGGAGTTTTGTTTGCAATTAATTTTGATTTAGTTTGCATAAAGCATGGGACTGGGCATCCCGGTGACCAGCCATTTTCTCGTGAGTGAGGAGCGGAGTCCACTCCTCTTGAGAATAACCCGCCTAACACGGAAGATAAGGACATCCTTGGTTGATACATGAGCTATTCGAGCATACAAAACAGAATATTTATTTGAAGGTTTAGAGTTTGGTACATACAAATTTACTTGGAACGGCACGTAGATACCGCATATAGGAAGGTATAGTGGACTCATCTGGAATAACTTTGGGGTTTAAGGGATTGGATGCACAAGCAGTATTCCCGCTTAGTACAGGTGAAGGCTAGCAAAAGACTGGGAAGTGACCAACTAGAGAGCGACAACAGCCATGTACATGCATTAAACTTAATAAACATTGGATGCAAGCATGAGTAGGATATAATCCACCATGAACATAAATATCGTGAAGGCTATGTTGATTTTGTTTCAACTACATGCGTGAACATGTGCCAAGTCAAGTCACTTAAATCATTCAAAGGAGGATACCACCCCATCATACCACATCATAATCATTTCAATAGCATGTTGGCACACAAGGTAAACCATTATAACTCATAGCTAATCAAGCATGGCACAAGCAACTATGATCTCTAATTGTCATTGCAAACATGTTTATTCATAATAAGCTGAATCAAGAACGACGGGCTCATCATATTTACAAAAACAAAAGAGGTCGAGTTCATACCAGCTTTTTTCATCTCAGTCAGTCCATCATATATCATCAGAATTGCCTTTCACTTGCACGACCGAACGGTATGAATAATAATAAGAGTGCACGTGCATTGGACTAAGGTGGAATCTGCAAGCATTCAATAAACAGGAGAGGACAAGGCAATATGGGCTCTGGGTTAAATCAACATTAGAGCATATAAGAGCCACTACAACAATTTAATCACAGTCTTCTCCTATTCACCCCCAAAGAAAAGAAAAGAAAATAAAACTATTTACACGGGAAAGCTCCCAACAACCAAAAGAAGAACGGGAAATATTTTTGGGTTTTCTTTTTAGTTACTTCTACAACAGGAAGAGAGCAGGAAAAAGAAAATAATTTTATGTTGATCTCCCCATGGCAATTCTCCTGAAAACAGCGTCAGTCCGGTTAGTTCCATTCAAATCATACAAGTTAGAGTCCAAAACAAGGGCAAAAGTGTTTGGAAAAGTAGATACGACGGAGACGTATCAAGCGCCTTGGGTAGGTGGAATTTGGTGAGGAAAAATTTATATAGTGTGCTGAAATTTACTGTCACTTGTTACTATGGAAAGTAATCCTCTGAGGGGCTTGATCGGGGTATCTTCACCCCGACCAGTAGAGCAAAGAATTGCTCCTCAACCTACTGAACCTACTGAAAATGAAATTATTCCCTTTGAAGTTCCTTCGGGTATGTTAGAAAAACTGCTTGATAATCCTTTTATAGGAGATGGAACAAAAGCATCCTGATGAACATCTACTCTATGTGGATGAAGTTTGTGGATTATTTAAGCTTGCAGGTATACCTGATGATGTTGTTAAGAAGAAGATCTTCCCTTTATCTTTGAAAGGAGATGCATCGACATGGTATAGGCTATGTGATGATACGGGATCATGGAACTATAAACGAATGAAGTTGGAATTTCATCAAAAGTATTATCCTATGCATCTTGTTCATCGTGATCGCAATTATATATACAATTTCCAGCCTCGTGAAGGAGAAAGCATCGCTCAAGCTTGGGGGAGGCTTAAATCAATGTTATATTCATGCCCCAATCATGAGCTCTCAAGAGAAATAATTCTTCAAAAAATTTATGCTCGGCTTTCTGAAAACAATCGCATCATGCTCGATACTTCTTGTGCTGGCTCTTTTATGATGAAGACTATTGAATTCAAATGGAATTTATTTGATAGAATTAAATGCAACTCTGAAGATTGGGATCTCGACGAAGGTAAGGAGTCAGGTATGACACCTAAGTTTGATTGTGTTAAATCTTTTATGGATACCGATGTTTTCCGTAAATTTAGCACTAAATATGGACTTGACTCTGAGATAGTAGCTTCTTTCTGTGAATCTTTTGCTACTTATGTTGATCTCCCGAAGGATAAGTGGTTTAAATATCATCCTCCCATAGAAGTAAAAGTAGCTGCACCTATTAAAGTTGAAGAAAAGACTGTCAATTATAATGATCCTATTGTTCCTACTTCTTATGTTGAGAAACCACCTTTCCCTGTTAGAATAAAGGATCATGCTAAAGCTT